>NC_089801.1:56154439-56359439 GCF_029633855.1 Hoplias malabaricus | reverse complement strand
CAGTACTAAGGGATTAGTACTCAGTACTATTAATGCATCACCTACACAATGTTAATTTGTTTAAATTTTTTATATTTCAATATGTATATATGGTTACTTAACTTCCATAATCACAATGTCATATCACAACTGCACTTTAATCACAATTCATAACCATAATGTCATTTCACAACTGCACTTTATGTAAATTATGTAAATAATGTTATATATTGCACTTCTGGTTAGATGCTAACTACATTTCATTGGCCCTGTACTTGTACTCTGCACAATGACAATAAAGTTGAATCTAATCTTATCTAATCTAATACGGGGCTCATGTCTGTCGTCTCTTACATACTACAGCAACACAGCAGTGAAATAGGACGATAACTGAAGCTTGTGTGTGATCTGTGTGTGAGTTACCCACTCAGATACACACAGAAGAGCAGAGACGGACTAGAGTCTGATGCTAACAGCTTTATATTAGATCCTATGAGAAAAATGCTAATGTAGCTAACAGGAGATAACAATCTTTTTCTCTTCATTATGATCCACTGTGGGGTCCTTTACCCCCTGACACAGAGAGACAGATCAGTATCTGAGTGGACGCCACTGTGTGTGTTTAAACCTGTGCTTTATTATTGATGATGATGATGATGATGATGTTGTTGTTGTTCCGCTACAGGTTCCGCTGGAGTTGGGTTTGAATGCGTTCCTGACTCCTAAAATACCAATTAAACTCTCATTCACCCCTCGAGAAAACTAGAACCAGAACCTGGACCAAGACTGGAACCACAACTAGAACACAAACCAGGACCAGAGATGGAACCACAACTGGAACCATGTTAGAATCAGAAATGGAGCAATGGAACACATCATCAGTTCAGAACAGTTCTGTTATTAATAACAGTGTTAAAACTGTGGTTTTATTATTTATCACCAATAAACTGAGGGTTGTTTCTTTAACTCGTATCTAAAACATCTGAGAATGTGACAATGTAGAGATTAATTTTAAAGCTGTTTTCTGAACACAGGTTTTTAAATTTAAATGAGGGACTTCATTGTGTAAGGGTCTTTTTATATTGTGATTTACATTCCTTTTATTAATTAAATATTTAATTATATTTATATTCAGTTTTTGTTCTTCTGTTGATTCGTTTTCATGGCTCTAGATCCGGACCCAGAGGAAATGCACTTCATCCTCTTAAAATAATGTATAAATGAATAAAAAACGGAAGTAAAATAATGTTTGTTGACCAGAGGAAGAATTCATGTGTGAAATGTACTTCTAACATACGGACTTACATGAAATCATTCACTCATTCATTCATCATCCTGGAGCTGTGGCACAGACACTGCCATAAAACTGCCCACAGGTGTGTGTGTGTGTGTGTGTGTGTGTTTAGGTTGTTTGGAGCATATGGATCTTATAACCAGCACAGATTTTAGTGTGGATATCAACACTTTAAACAACCCCAATGGCCCTTTTGTCTCCAGAATCAAGCAGATGGTGGAATTTGACTTTTTAAATTCCATGTTACTCATTTCAGGTCATTTACACATTTCTTTAACTCCGCTCATGTTTTAAATCATACTTTTACATAACAGATGCACAATTAACAGGATCTGAGCAATACACCATTGTTGCCCCTTAGTCTCCCACACGAGATGTTTCTTTCACTGTCAATTTGTGCTTTGAGAAGCCAAGGTAGTGTAATGTTTGTGATGGGCCAAGAAACACTGCTAGCTAGCTAACATATAGCATTATGCTTTTGGCCATTGCCATGGAGATGTTTTCTTAACTTTATGTTCATCTATGTTTAAATACATTATTAAATCTGCTGTTATCTCTTTGCTAATGGTGATGTTCTGTGTTAGCTTGTGATATTAGCTACATATATGCTACATCTCCATAGCAACCACTGAGAGATTTATAATCATATTTATCATAGCTATTTACATTAATATATCATTAATATTGCTATGCTATAAATCTCAAAAATAGTAACTTTCTTCACGTTCAGAAATTAATGAAATTTTTAAAAGCAATTTTGGATCATTTCTATTGGTCCGTTCACTGTGAAATTCTAATTAATGGGAGGTGTACGCTGAGTTTAGAAATATTGCAAAATATTAATGTAAACAATCACATACATGAAACTAAAAAGTACAAAATAGGCTGTTACCTGGTGTTACTACATTTTTAAACCATAAATATATTTCGTTGAGTATATTGAGAGTAAATGTTGTATATTTTAGTTCTGTTCCTGTTCATCATTCCTCTGCTGGAGAAAATGAATGTCTCCTTTTTCCTGGTGTCTGTGACTGATTTTCTTTCGGCCGCGCTCGAGAAGATCAAAGCTGACCGAGTCGCCAAGAACCACACGGTAAAATTAAAGAGCTGTCCGTCCTTTTTAGCATGAAAAAATGATCATAAGACCTGGAGTGCCTGAATGAAGCAGGTTAAGCTCCACAGAGTGGGTCTCCCATGTTCATTCATTTGATTTATTTCTATTTTTCTTTATTTATGTTCAGCACCTTGAAATGCTCTTGTTATGATTTGTGCTTCAGAAATTAACGTGTTTGATTATTTTACTGTTTTGTGTTGTGATTTTAAAACCTGTGAGAGAATGATACTAATTTATTTCTCTGTAGGACAGAGTGGACTTCCTGCAGCTAATGGTGGATTCTCAGATTTTAGAGAAAAGAGGAGATAAAGATAAATAAAGGTAAAAATAGAAATGTTTAAATGTTATTTGCTATTTTTATTTCACTTTCCATAGTGGATAATTCTAGCAGTGTCACACTGTAACTTTGGCTGCATTTAAGGTGGACTGAAAAGCAAGAAAACTTAAGAAATTTAAGGTGGAATGGATAATTATTCCTGTGCCACATAGAAATTGTAACAGATGTAACAGTGGCACAATTTAAGGAGGAACTGAACATTATTCCGGCATCAAAACACAGCTGTTTCGTCATTTAAGGTGGAGAGGAAAGTTCTTCAGATGCTAGAATGTCAGTGCTATCCTGTTTAAATTGGAATGGAAATATAGTAAACAGCTGTAATTTCTTCACCTTTTAAGGTTGAAAAGGGGGTTTAATAAAAAGTTAACTTCACTTTCAAAATAAAATATTTTATTTTAATATTGGCACAGGAAAAATTGAAGGAATTAGACACTGGAGATGGAAAGACAGTTTAGAGGACATAAGATATTGAATATGTGCTGTTTTGCTGTAGAAAAAATACGGGGGATCACATCAACCTGCCACCAGCCTGCAGGGGCGCTAGATCCGTGCTGACTTCACTGTTGACAGACATTGTTCTATCCAAGTTTTCTACAGTCACTGATTAGCATTGAGTCTGGGGAGTTGTAGCCCTGAGACCTGGTGTTGCCTGGTCTCCTAGAGCACCACGTAGTGCCCCCTACTGGCAGCCTGCAGCGCAGCCTGACCTCTTACAGTATGCTTTTCCTCCACAGGTCTGAACGACCACAAGATTCTGTCCCAGTCCATTTCCTTTATGATGGCCGGTTATGAGATGACCAGCAGCACACTGTCGTTCTTCTACTATAACATCGCCACAAACCCGGACACAATGAACAAACTCCAGGAGGAGATCGACCTTCCCCAACAAGGTGATCCACTCACACGGAAAAGAATGGGGATCAAATTTATATGTAAGAGTCCTTATATGTAAGGCTTGCCTCATGACTAAGTATGTAACACCTACCAGACAATATCCCAGTTAACATGTTAAAAGTGAATATTTAAAATTGTTTACCTGTTGCTGCTTGACTCTCGGGTAGAGTGGTCAGGGGAGAAGAGGCCCATCCGACTTCCTTTTTTGTACAGACCCCTATGCAACCGCACAAATGAAAACTGGATAAATTAAGGAGCAACTTACTGACAATAGCTGAATATGAGTGGAGCCTGTTAGACTTAAAAATAAAATTTAAATTTAAGTGTAAAATGTTTTACTTCATAAGGGTACAACTATTTTTATAACTACAAACATATGTGCTCAGGAGAGCTCCTGCTGGTGTGGATTCTCTCTCATTCACCGATGCACACTAATGGCTCCACCTGTGGTGAATCTTCAAACTGCTAAACGTGACTTTACTATAATCTGTGGATCTGCTGGTGTCCATAAGGAGAATAAGGACAGTGTGGACCCCTATGTGGACAGTGTATAAACAGTGTATTCTGCTGGTGTCCAGGTTCTCTAAGGAGAATAAAGACAGTGTGGACCCCTATGTGGACAGTGTATAAACTGTTTGTTCTGCTGGTGTCCAGGTACTCTAAGGAGAATAAGGACAGTGTGGACCCCTATGTGGACAGTGTATAAACAGTGTATTCTGCTGGTGTCCAGGTTCTCTAAGGAGAATAAGGACAGTGTGGACCCCTATGTGGACAGTGTATAAACTGTTTGTTCTGCTGGTGTCCAGGTTCTCTAAGGAGAATAAGGACAGTGTGGACCCCTATGTGTACATGCCGTTCGGAGCTGGACCCAGGAACTGTATCGGGATGAGGTTTGCTCAGGTGGCCATGAAGCTGGCCATCGTGGAGATCCTGAAGAGGTTTGATGTCAGCGTCTGTGAGGAGACTCGGGTCAGATCATCTAAATATAATAATTTTTCATACCCACATTGTTTTTTCCATAGCGAGTGTTGCTAACTTGGACAGATGTTATGATTCACTGGTAAAAATCATATTTAACTATCAGCAAACCACAGAGAAACTGTATGAAAATTGCTTTATAGTGTTTATCCTCAAGCTGGCAGACTAGTTATAAGTTATAACTTAAGTCCAGATGTAAACACTCTAGCCAAAAGATAATATGTTTATTTAACTGTGCTTTTCCACTGCCTGGGATCAGCTCAATTCGCTTTTAGCTGGTCGCTTTTCCACTCCCACAGCTCCCCCCTTGAAATGGAGCCAGTGACGTGGAACCACAGGCTTTGAAAACAGCAACACCGCGTGGTAATGTCAGGCCCTGTTTACTTATTGTGTGGCGTGTTGTTGTTATTGTTGTTTGGACTGAACACTGCTCACATAGCAGTTTTCCTTGACTCATATTCAGCTTTCGCTGGAGATTCTCCTCAGCCACCGCCCCAAGGAGAATCTGAAACTCTTCAAAAAAAACCTCGGGGGAATGTTATGAGCTGCTGCTGTGAGTCGTATAAAAACTAGTGTGAAAGCTACTGTAACTTCAGAGATTTTACAAGTGGCGAGTTTGTGCTGGAGCTCTGTGTTTCGTGGTGATTGAAAGGTCTCTGGCCAATAAGAGCTCTGCAGGGTTTACACCTCACATTCAGTACCTACTCGATTTGGCTGGAAATGTAAAAAAACAGCGACTAAATAATAACCCGGTTCCAGGAGCAGGACCAGATTTGGCCAGTGGAAAAGCAAATATGATCTCAGCACAATGTGAAGTAAATAAATGATTACTCCAGTAGCTGTTTGTAACATAGTGTAGACTATGAAGCTGGTTTGGTGTGTGTTGTGTTCTGTGTTTTTTTTTTTTTTTTTGATAAATGAATAGAGTGATATATTAAAGTTGTTCTTTATAAATGTGGGCAGATATATAAGATGTTAGCGGATCAGTATCTGAGTGGTTGCCACTGTGTGTGTTAAACCTGTGCTTTGTTATTGATGACGATGATGATGATGATGATGTTCTGCTACAGGTTCCGCTGGAGTTGGGTTTGAATGCGTTCCTGACTCCTAAAATACCGATTAAACTCTCATTCACCCCTCGAGAAAACTAGAACCAGAACCTGGACCAAGACTGGAACCACAACTAGAACCCAAACCAGGACCAGAGATGGAACCACAACTGGAACCATGTTAGAATCAGAAATGGAACTGAAATTAGAAACAAACCATAATGAGAACCACATCCTGAACTGGAACAAGAATTAGAAGTAGAACCAGAACTACTACAACAGCCACAACACGAACGGGAATCACAACTACAATCACAGCCAGAACCAGAACTAAAACTGGAACCAGAATCAGAACCATAACTAGTTCTAGATATCTAGTCTATATCTAGTTCTAGATATAACCAATATATCTAGAACTAGAACCAGGACTAGAACTGGAACCACAGTCAGAATCAACCAAACATGGAACTAATAATGGAACCAGATTCAGAACTGGAACTGAAAACCAAGCAGAACCAGAATCTGAACCGGTATCGGAACCACAGTCAGACGTCTTTGATAAGAGCTGTGTTCTCCGTGCTGTGTGGCTCTGGTTGGATTTTAGCTCTATGTTCCTGGGTCGGCTCTGAAACACGGCGGTGTCACTCCTCGTAGCAGAACGGTGATGGTGCGAGCCTCTGTCAGTGTCGCCATGGTGACGCCACCACCATCCGCCCCTGAAACCCTGGTGTCAGCAAAATACAGTCTCATTTAAATCAGATTAGTGACATCGTGAATTCAGAAGAGTTTTGTGTTTAATAACCAGCCACAGGTTTTACTGTTTATCTGAGGACTTCAAGAGAGGACTCTTGAAACCTCCTCTAGAACATTTCCCTTTAAAATTCTCAGGATTCCCTGAACACCGCTCTGCACTCACACTATAATAGTTCATTCATTCATTCATTCATTCATTCATTCATTATCTGTAACCGCTTATCCTGTTCAGGGTCGCGGTGGGTCCAGAGCCTACCTGGAATCATTGGGCGCAAGGTGGGAATACACCCTGGAGGGGGCGCCAGTCCTTCACAGGGCAACACAGACACACACACATTCACGGACACTTTTGAGTCGCCAATCCACCTACCAACGTGTGTTTTTTTTTTGGACTGTGGGAGGAAACTGGAGCACCTGGAGGAAACCCATGCGGACATGGGGAGAACACACCAACTCCTCACAGACAGTCACCCGGAGTGGGAATCGAACCCACAACCTCCAGGTCCCTGGAGCTGTGTGACACTGAAGCTGTGTGACTATAATAGTGTTTTGTTTAATTCTCTTACCATTATTTTTATTCTTCTAGCACTTATTTAACTGGCTCCAGATTCTGTTCCCAGTTAAAATAATTCATTAGATTTAATGATGCGTGTTTAAAGTATACAGTGTGTGTGTATGTGTGTGTGTTTATCAGAGGGAGATTCTCTTAAATATGAGAAATAGATTGGATCACATTTCGGTTAATAATGTGCTAATAAAATATAAAGAGTGTGATTCCACTGTTGTCCTGAAGAGGGTAGCATACATTCACACACACACACACACACACACACACACACACAGAGGAACTGTGATGACGACAGAAAGTTACTCTGCATACACAGTGGAGCCTCAGAGCTCCCTACACACTTCATACACACCGCTTCTGTCAGGTAAGCAGCATGAAATCTCCTGTGTGTGTGTGTGTGTCATATAGGTCTGTTACATATATACATGAAGTATGTATAGACACACACACATATAACATGTATATATATGAGAGAGACTATACCGTGTGTGTGTGTGCACGTGTGTGTGGTGCATGTCTACATTAGTTTAGTGCTGGTGACTTTACACCACTCTGACCCACACTTGGCATTGAGCAGAGTGACTTTAAGCTCATGTGCATCTGCTTCTTTCTTTTCTGTTTTTTTTTCCAAAACCTTGTCTAAATGTGCTCAATAATAAAGAGGTGTGGAATAGTGCTAAGCTCTTTGTGCCTCTGTGTTGTTGTTAGTTTTTTGTTAGTGCTCACCCACAATCAGTCAATCAGTTGATCAATCAATAAGTAAATAAATTAGATTTTTGTGTATTATTTTTGGAATAATAAGTAAAATAATTTTGCTGTATGTTTTCCACTTCAGTAAATAAACAGCAACTGTACATTAAAAAAGCTCTTTTACCTGAACCTCACTGTCTATTTGTCCATTAATCATTACATTTTCATCATTATATTACATCATTACACAGTGTGAAATATATATTTATATGTGTGTGCGTGTGTGTATTAGCTGAGCTGGAGCAGTGTCGGGGGCTGGGGGGGTGTGAGAGTCTCTAGCAGTAAGTCTTACAAAACATTCATTAATTATGATTTTTTTAAATAATCACATTGTTATTCATTACACTGTTATTAATTACACTGACATTAACCCCACACTGTTATTAATTACACTGACATTAACCCCACACTCTTATTAATTACACTGAAATTAACCCCACACTGTTATTAATTACACTGACATTAACCCCACACTGTTATTAATTACACTGACATTAACCCCACACTGTTATTAATTACACTGACATTAACCCCACACTGTTATTAATTACACTGACATTAACCCCACACTGTTATTAATTACACTGAAATTAACCCCACACTGTTATTAATTACACTGAAATTAACCCCACACTGTTATTAATTACACTGACATTAACCCCACACTGTTATTAATTACACTGAAATTAACCCCACACTGTTATTAATTACACTGATATTAACCCCACACTTTTATTAATTACACTTATTACTTATTACGGTATAACAATACGTTACTGTTAATGATTATCATGTTGTTATTGTTCTGAATGATGTGTTAATGATGTCAATCGTGTCGTTCTTTACAGAGCTATTATCATTAGTGTTTTTGGTGTTTATTAAGTGGTTGTTAATGATGTTTAAGTATATTACTTTTAAGGCCTTTTAAATTACAGTTTTAATAGGTTTTTGTTATTAATTATGTTCATAATTTTGATAAAGTTACTGAGTCTGTATGTATTGTGTGTGTGTGTGTTGTGTGTAGCTGTAGGATGGTGCAGAAGTATTGTTCTCCAGTGAGAGTTTATAAACACCCCTTCGAAATGGTGATGGCAGTGAGTAACAACTCATTCACCTCGGTCTCTTTCTGTCTCTCTCTCTCTCTCTTTCTTTCTGTCTGGCTCTGCCTCTCTCTCTCTCCTCTGTCTCTCTCCCCTCTCTGTCTTTCTCTCTGTCTTAGAGAGAGAGAGAGAGAGAGAGAGAGAGAGAGAGACACTGTTGTATACGAGTGGGCATTGAAGTAATGTTTGAAATGAGAGCTATTCACCTTCCACCTCCACCACTACATACACACACACACACAAATACACACACACACACACACACACAGTACATATATAAACCCATACATCGTCAGCTGGTGTGGTGGGGTGTTGAGGCACAGTCCTCTGTGGTGTGTCTCAGCAGTGTAAAGGCTGTTACTGTGCTCTAGTGTTGAACATGTTAAAGCAGTGGGACGCTGTGGAGCACTTGCACATGGACCTCGGGGCTTTGATCCTGGGGCCGTCCATGTGTGGACTGGGGGGCAGTTAATAAAGAGTTAACAAACAGACAATAAACACACAGTGCTATTCAGCTCCTTCACTGTGTGTGTGTGTGTGTTACAGTGCTAGACTGTGCAGATATGACATAATAACTTCTTTGTTTGCTTTCTGTACAGAGCTGTGTGTGTGTGTGTATGTGTGTGTGTGTTTGTGTGGTGTTTCCCCTGTTCTAATTATATTGGCAGTACTAGATAACTGGCTTAGTTTCAGGTTACTCTTTAAGGGTGTGTCCACACACACACACACACACACACACACACCTGCTAGTGTTGGTCCAGAGGTTGTGGCTGGTTGCCGAGGCGATGCGAGGGGCAGTTGCTATGGCAGTGATCTCTCAAGAGGATATAGATGTTGCCTCATGTCCCAAAAGAAGTAATCTCACTGGACTACACTGCTCTGTGTGTGTGTGTGTGTGTGTGTGTGTGTGTGTGTGTGTGTGTGTTACAGGCGTATGAGCGCAGGTTTCCCACCTGTCCTCTGATTCCGGCGTTTCTGGACAGTGAGGTCCTGAGCGATGTCTGCAGTGCAGACGGGGCGACACACACCGTCCGGCGCAGCTGCAAACTCAGAGTGGATGCCCCCCGTCTGCTCAAAAAGGTCAAGACACATACACAAGTCCAGACTATGTGTCCTATGAGTTCCTCTGATATGTGGAACAGTGGAACTGTGTTCTCTGGTGATCATGAGGTTGAACCCCATCAGATCCTCAAAGCAATGTTCCAGTGTGTGTGTGTGTGTGTGTGTGTGTGTTGCAGATCTCCGGAGTGGAGGTGGTGTACTTCATTCAGAGAAACACAGTGAACTGGAGAGAGCGCACCTTACACATCGAGGCTCACAATGAGACCTTCAGTAACAGGGTCACCGTGGAGGAGACCTGCCTCTACAGTGTGAGATACTGCCCCCTGTCTGCAGCACACACAGACATACACACACACAGACATACACACACACACACAGCAGGAGTGGAGGGGGGCTGGGGGGCTTTAAACGCAATGTAGACCATTCCCCTCCGATTTTTTATGTTCAGACGCTCCATGTCTTTTAAGGTGGATTATTGAGATTAAACACAGCAAAACACACACAACGAGCACGGAGAAATAAGGGCACTGAGAAAAAACAGAGAAAACAAGAATGGATAAGAAAGAGAAAAGAGCAATAATGGCTAAAAAACAGAGCTTCTGCTCCTTGCTCCTCACTGCTGTGTGCTCTGGGTCGGGGTGAACAGCGAGCAGCTCATTATCATTTAAAGGAACAGGTGCTGAAAGCGGGTGTTCTGAACAAGGCTGTTTAGACAGGGGGAGAACGCTGCTGTGGGGCTCCTGGGGTCACTGATGTTTCATTAAGATCATGTGTGTGTGTGTGTGGTGCAGGTTCACCCTGAGAATGAGAACTGGACGTGTTTTGAGCAGTCTGCCTCGTTGGACATCAAATCATTCTTCGGGTTTGAGAGCACAGCAGAGAAAATCGCCATGAAACAGTACACAGCCAACATCAAACGAGTAAAAAAAACACACACACACACACACATCAACTTCAAGAACTGACTGTTTAGTTACTGCCAGACATTACCAGCTCCCCCCTCACCCACCGACAGGTCATCAGTGTTACTCAGTTCACCTGGCAGCAGTTCTAATCTTGTGGCTAATGGATGTTTGTATTACAGTGAGTTATGAGTGTGTGAGTGTGAGTGTGTGTGTGTGTGTGTGTACAGGGTAAAGAGATAATAGAGCACTATATCTCAGAGCTGATCTCTGAGGGTGTGACAGAAATCCCCCGATGGACCCCTCCTCAACACCCACCTCACTGTGTGGACCCCCTCACTGTCACCGCGGTAACCACTCCAGAAGTCCGGCTGACCAGGGACACCAGCAATGGGCCCAACCCCGACCCATCCGAGGGTAAACACACACACACACACCACCTCCAGAGGACACAGTTCCACTTCAGACCACATCCAGTTCATATCCAGACCAGTGCTGGAGGGCTACATGAATTAATGTGTGCGTGTGTGTGTGTGTAGGAGATAAGCTGGATGCTGATTATATCCAGAGGTTTCTGGGACGACTGACTCCAATGCAGGAGAGCTGCTTAATCCAGCTCCGAGCTCAGATACAACACACACACAGTGGAAAGGTATACTCACATTCTCACACTCTCACACAGAGGAAAGATGTACACACACACACACACACACATAGGAAGGTTGTATACACACACACTTCTTTTTAATTTCCCCTCTCAACTCTTCTTTTCTCTCTCTCTCTCTCTCTCTATCTCTCTCTCTCTCTCTCTCTCTCTCGCTTTTCTCAGATCCCTAAAGATGAGCACATCCTGCGTTTCCTGAGAGCGAGGGACTTTAACGTGGAGAAGGCTGGAGAGATGCTGTGTCTGTCTCTCAGCTGGAGGAGACAGTTCCAGGTCAGAGAGAAAGCAGTCACACGTTTAAAAGCGAAGTCATTTAAACTCCAGAACATGATATCATGGCTTTGTCAGCTTCTGATTGGCTAGTGGATATCATCTGAGATAATTGAAGGATGAGCAGTTTACAAACACACCAAGGTCTCTCCATTTGTTCAAATCATCACACACAGGTCTAAACACCATGGGACCACCCAGCCATTACACACAACACCCAGAGGCCAACATCTGTCATGGGGGGGGGTGATATCTGGATATAATAGGAACACGTGCTGTCATCGAGGTGATGTCTATTTCAGGGAAGTCGATGGGACGTTGCCAGGCCTCATTCTGCACTTGCTCCAACAGCGTGTGGCTGACCCTCCTGTATCCGACAAAGAGAGGGAGAGAGAGAGAAAGAGAGTGAGAGAAAGAGAAGTGAGAGAGAGTTGTGGTGTAGTGTATTTTCCTAAATAAACAGTGTGTATTATTAGATAATGTACTCTGTAAGTACAGTTTTATCCTGAATTATGTGTGCACATTATTTAACTGTCTCTCTCTCTCACGCTAATCATGTGTGTGTGTGTGTGTGTTGTAAGAGCGGTTCTGAAATGTTCTGGTAGCGAGGAGTATATTGGCATTGTAAAGAGACTGCCATTGAGGTGACGTCTTTTTCAGGGAAGTCCATGGTTGTTTCAGCAGGACAATGCCAGGCTTCATTCTTCACCTGCTCCAACAGCACAGTTCACACTTGTCTCCTATGGGTGTCAGATGGTTCTAGAGTGATGTTCTACAGTCACATCCAGTGTAATTTGAGGGGATTGGATTTTCCGCGGTGGAATTTAGCCCTTAACTGTTAATTACACTGTGTCAAAATGTAACAACATCTGAATCAACACAAATGTCCACAAATGACTTTTAATTAAATGTTAGTGTATTTATGGTAGGGCGGCACGGTGGCGCAGCAGGTTGTGTCGCAGCCACACAGCTCCAGGAACCTGGAGATTGTGGGTTTGATTCCCGCCCCGGGTGACTGTCTGTGAGGAGTTGGTGTGTTGTCCGCGTGGGTTTCCTCCGGGTGCTCCGGTTTCCTCCTACAGTCCAAAAAACACACGTTGGTAGGTGGATTGGCGACTCCAAAGTGTCCGTGGGTGTGAGTGAATGTGTGTGTGTGTGTCTGTGTTGCCCTGTGAAGGACTGGCGCCCCCTCCAGGGTGTATTCCCGCCTTGTGCCCAATGATTCCAGGTAGGCTCTGGACCCACCGCGACCCTGACTTGGATAAGTGGTTACAGATAATGAATGAATGAATGTATTTTTTGGTTTCAAGTGTTCTTGTATATTACTCTGTACATCCCCTAGCTGTCTGCAGGAGTATTACATTGTTTAAATTCTCCTGTAGAGATACACTACTCTGAACACCCCCTAGCTGTCTGTAGGATTATTACAGAATTAATATTTCTCCTGTAGGTGGACTCTATTCTGGACTCATGGACGCCGCCTAGCTGTCTACAGGAGTATTATGCTGGGGGCTGGCACCACCAGGATAGAGAGGGAAGACCTCTGTACATTCTGAGGCTGGGACAGATGGACACTAAAGGACTGGTCAAAGCTCTTGGGGAAGAGGCTCTGCTCAGACACGTGAGTTCCTCGGACGCTAATGGGAAACTGACGAATGATGCTGACCATAAAGACCTCCTTAGGTCATCCCCAGTTTTCAGCAGGAGCTATCACCATGGCTTCGCTATAACATGGCTGCCCACATTCTTCAGTCCAGCACTGCTGGTGTTCTAAAATTCTTGAGCTGTTTGTTGTGTTTGCAGGTTCTGTCCATTAATGAGGAGGGACAGAGGAGGTGTGAGGAAAACACCAAAATATTCGGACGGCCAATCACGTGAGTGTGAATATTTACATTCCCCCAGGCCCCTGCCTCCTTTACCGCTATCACTTTATACTGCTTTTACTAAAACTTTATACTAATAAGACCACCTTACTATAAATAGGCTCTAAACTCTGAATCTGTCCTGTTACATAAATCACAGCTCTGTTACTGTACTGTAACTGCACTCTGTGTCCTGTTAGTGCTATCTGTGTCCTATTAGTGCCGTCTGTGTCCTGTTAGTGCACTCTGTGTACTGTTACTGTCCAGTAACACCCTCTGTATCCTGTTACTGTCCAGTAGCGCATTCTGTGTCCTGTAATTGTATGTAATCAGGTCCTGGACATGTCTGGTGGACCTCGAGGGGTTAAACATGCGTCACCTGTGGAGACCGGGAGTTAAAGCCCTGCTCAGGATCATCGAGGTGGTGGAGGCCAATTACCCCGAAACTCTGGGGCGGCTTTTAATCGTCCGAGCCCCCAGAGTCTTCCCTGTGCTCTGGACACTGGTAAACTTCAGAAATATGACTCCTCCATTGTTAAGGATATGACGTGAAGGACATAAATAAAAAACTATCACACTTAATAATAAGATTTAAAATAAAAGTAAAGATTAAGAGTTACAGTAACAGTAAAGAATAACAGTGTTTTTTACCTATGTGTCCGGCTGCAGGTGAGTCCCTTCATCCACGAGAACACTCGTCAGAAGTTCCTGGTCTACAGTGGCTCTAACTCTCCGGGCTGTGGAGGACTGGTGGACTACATCCACTCAGACATCATCCCTGATTTTCTGGGTGGAGACTGTCTGGTACTGACTGTTACTTTAATCCTGTTACTGTCAGAAATGTAAACTAAGACAGAAGAGATCAAAGGGAAACAGCTATGATGTCCAGCTATGTCCCACAGGCTGTTAGTTTAGCAGTTTTAAAGTTCACATAAGGTGAAACTGGGGGAGTGGGTCCCCCATTTGCGTACAGCCATGTTAAAGGTCTCTGATACCTCTAGGCCACAAGGCGTCAGTACAGGGGCTGTGTCCTAACGTGAGGCTGCAACGTCAGTGCAGGGAATGACTGTTGTTGCTGAAGAATGAGATCTTTAATGGTCTTTAATGTTCTTTAGTGTGAGGTTCCTGAGGGAGGACAGGTGCCAAAGTCATGCTATCAGACCGAGGAGCACCTGGAGAACCCTGACCATGTCCGACTGTGGGCAGACACCATCTACCAATCAGTGCAGATCCTCACCGGGGAGCCTCACGAGGTAAACACTATACACCAATCAGCTCAGATCCTCACCAGGGATCCTCATGAGGTAAACACACCATAAACCAATCAGCTCAGATCCTCACAAAGTAAACACACCATCCACCAATCAGATCAGATCCTCACAAGGGATCCCCACAAGGTAAACACACCATCCACCAATTAGCTCAGATCCTCACAAGATAAAAATCCTGTGTTCTGATTTGTTAGCAGTATTCAGGTGACCCCTGATTCCTGATGCTGTGATCCTGTTTCAGGTGATGTTGGAGGTGGTGGAGGCATCCTCAGTGATCACCTGGGACTTTGATGTCCTCCGAGGGGACATTGTCTTTGATATCTTCCACTCCAAAAGGGTCTCAGGGGCTTCGGGGTCCACTTCACTGCTTGATGAGCTGAGTAATGTCCGGCTGATACACAGCACTTGGACTCTGGGAGTGGACTATAGTCGAGTGCAGTCACCACTCACCTGCAGAGAGGGAGAGAGCGTACAGGTAATCTCACCTTCAAAAAGGGAGAGAGTACAGGTAAACCCACCTGCAGAGAGGGGGAGAGAGAGTACAGGTAAACTCACCTACAGAGAGGGGGAGAGAGAATACAGGTAAACTCACCTGCAGAGAGGGAGAGAGTACAGGTAAACTCACCTGCAGAAAGGGAGAGAGTACAGGTAAACTCACCTGCAGAGAGGGGGAGAGAGTACAGGTAAACTCACCTGCAGAGAGGGGGAGAGAGAGTACAGGTAAACTCACCTACAGAGAGGGGGAGAGAGAGTACAGGTAAACTCACCTGCAGAAAGGGAGAGAGTACAGGTAAACTCACCTGCAGAGAGGGGGAGAGAGTACAGGTAAACTCACCTGCAGAGAGGGGGAGAGAGAGTACAGGTAAACTCACCTACAGAGAGGGGGAGAGAGAGTACAGGTAAACTCACCTGCAGAGAGGGAGAGAGTACAGGTAAATTTACCTGCAGAAAGGGAGAGAGTACAGGTAAACTCACCTGCAGAAAGGGAGAGAGTACAGGTAAACCCACCTGCAGAAAGGGAGAGAGTACAGGTAAACCCACCTGCAGAAAGGGAGAGAGTACAGGTAAACCCACCTACAGAGAGGGGGAGAGAGAGTACAGGTAAACTCACCTGCAGAAAGGGAGAGTACAGGTAAACTCACCTGCAGAGAGGGGGAGAGAGAGTACAGGTAAACTCACCTACAGAGAGGGGGAGAGAGAGTACAGGTAAACTCACCTGCAGAGAGTGAGAGAGTACAGATAAATTTACCTGCAGAAAGGGAGAGAGTACAGGTAAACCCACCTGCAGAAAGGGAGAGAGTACAGGTAAACCCACCTGCAGAAAGGGAGAGAGTACAGGTAAACTCACCTGCAGAAAGGGAGAGAGTACAGGTAAACTCACCTGCAGAAAGGGAGAGTACAGGTAAACTCACCTGCAGAGAGGGGGAGAGAGAGTACAGGTAAACTCACCTGCAGAGAGGGAGAGAGTACAGGTAAATTTACCTGCAGAAAGGGAGAGAGTACAGGTAAACTCACCTGCAGAAAGGGAGAGAGTACAGGTAAACTCACCTGCAGAGAGGGAGAGAGTACAGGTAAACTCACCTGCAGAGAGGGGGAGAGAGAGTACAGGTAAACTCACCTACAGAGAGGGGGAGAGAGAGTACAGGTAAACTCACCTGCAGAGAGGGAGAGAGTACAGGTAAATTTACCTGCAGAAAGGGAGAGAGTACAGGTAAACTCACCTGCAGAAAGGGAGAGAGTACAGGTGAACCCACCTGCAGAGAGGGGGAGAGATAGTACAGGTAAACTCACCTACAGAGAGGGGGAGAGAGAGTACAGGTAAACTCACCTGCAGAAAGGGAGAGAGTACAGGTAAACCCACCTGCAGAAAGGGAGAGAGTACAGGTAAACTCACCTGCAGAGAGGGGGAGAGAGAGGACAGGTAAACTCACCTACAGAGAGGGGGAGAGAGAGTACAGGTAAACTCACCTGCAGAGAGTACAGGTAAACCCACCTGCAGAGAGGGGGAGAGAGAGTACAGGTAAACTCACCTACAGAGAGGGGGAGAGAGAATACAGGTAAACTCACCTGCAGAGAGGGAGAGAGTACAGGTAAACTCACCTGCAGAAAGGGAGAGAGTACAGGTAAACTCACCTGCAGAGAGGGGGAGAGAGTACAGGTAAACTCACCTGCAGAGAGGGGGAGAGAGAGTACAGGTAAACTCACCTACAGAGAGGGGGAGAGAGAGTACAGGTAAACTCACCTGCAGAGAGGGAGAGAGTACAGGTAAATTTACCTGCAGAAAGGGAGAGAGTACAGGTAAACTCACCTGCAGAAAGGGAGAGAGTACAGGTAAACTCACCTGCAGAAAGGGAGAGAGTACAGGTAAACTCACCTGCAGAAAGGGAGAGAGTACAGGTAAACCCACCTGCAGAAAGGGAGAGAGTACAGGTAAACCCACCTGCAGAAAGGGAGAGAGTACAGGTAAACCCACCTACAGAGAGGGGGAGAGAGAGTACAGGTAAACTCACCTGCAGAAAGGGAGAGTACAGGTAAACTCACCTGCAGAGAGGGGGAGAGAGAGTACAGGTAAACTCACCTACAGAGAGGGGGAGAGAGAGTACAGGTAAACTCACCTGCAGAGAGTGAGAGAGTACAGATAAATTTACCTGCAGAAAGGGAGAGAGTACAGGTAAACCCACCTGCAGAAAGGGAGAGAGTACAGGTAAACCCACCTGCAGAAAGGGAGAGAGTACAGGTAAACTCACCTGCAGAAAGGGAGAGAGTACAGGTAAACTCACCTGCAGAAAGGGAGAGTACAGGTAAACTCACCTGCAGAGAGGGGGAGAGAGAGTACAGGTAAACTCACCTGCAGAGAGGGAGAGAGTACAGGTAAATTTACCTGCAGAAAGGGAGAGAGCACAGGTAAACTCACCTGCAGAAAGGGAGAGAGTACAGGTAAACTCACCTGCAGAGAGGGGGAGAGAGTACAGGTAAACTCACCTGCAGAGAGGGGGAGAGAGAGTACAGGTAAACTCACCTACAGAGAGGGGGAGAGAGAGTACAGGTAAACTCACCTGCAGAGAGGGAGAGAGTACAGGTAAATTTACCTGCAGAAAGGGAGAGAGTACAGGTAAACTCACCTGCAGAAAGGGAGAGTACAGGTAAACTCACCTGCAGAGAGGGGGAGAGAGAGTACAGGTAAACTCACCTGCAGAGAGGGAGAGAGTACAGGTAAATTTACCTGCAGAAAGGGAGAGAGTACAGGTAAACTCACCTGCAGAAAGGGAGAGAGTACAGGTAAACTCACCTGCAGAGAGGGGGAGAGAGTACAGGTAAACTCACCTGCAGAGAGGGGGAGAGAGAGTACAGGTAAACTCACCTACAGAGAGGGGGAGAGAGAGTACAGGTAAACTCACCTGCAGAGAGGGAGAGAGTACAGGTAAATTTACCTGCAGAAAGGGAGAGAGTACAGGTAAACTCACCTGCAGAAAGGGAGAGAGTACAGGTGAACCCACCTGCAGAGAGGGGGAGAGATAGTACAGGTAAACTCACCTACAGAGAGGGGGAGAGAGAGTACAGGTAAACTCACCTGCAGAAAGGGAGAGAGTACAGGTAAACCCACCTGCAGAAAGGGAGAGAGTACAGGTAAACTCACCTGCAGAGAGGGGGAGAGAGAGGACAGGTAAACTCACCTACAGAGAGGGGGAGAGAGAGTACAGGTAAACTCACCTGCAGAGAGGGAGAGAGTACAGGTAAACTCACCTGCAGAGAGGGAGACAGAGTACAGGTAAAGTCACCTGCAGAGAGGGAGACAAGAGTACAGGTAAACTCACCTGTATTTATTCATATATATTATATATAGGAACACACATTGTGGAACTGTGTTTCAGGGCTCCCATGTCACTCGATGGCCTGGACTCTATATACTGCAGTGGACTGTCTATAGCCCCACTCCCTCTGATGAAGCTGCCCCAGGCTCTGCCCACACCTGTAAGCTCATGTATTATACTGAGCTTCTTGACTCTCACGACTTCAGGTGCGCTACCTTAAATATCAGACCACTGTTTCAGTTCAGACAGCAGCAGAAATCGAATTGTTCTCGATTTTCCATTCCACCTTAAATGGTGCGGGAGTCTGGCCCTTGAGATGCTTCTTGTAATGGTCTATTCCACCTTAAATGCTGGGTTACAATCTGAGGACTAGGAGCCAGACTAAGTGCTACAATATTTAAGGTGGAATGGAAGATTTTAAGAACAATCCCAGACACCAAATTGTAATTTATTGTGGTATAGAACATTTAAACAAGCTGCACCAAAAGGTAATCACTGCAGCTTTTAATGTGGACTGGAGCATCAGAAGAACAGCTCAGGAGCCAGAATGTAACTGCTGCACCTTTTTAATGTGGAATCGAAATGTCAAAAAGCTGATTCATATATGTTTGTGTGTGTGTAGGGGCTCTATGACAAGTCTGGAGTCGTGTCAGAGCGGATTCTCTCAGCTCAGTGGCGGAACTACCTCCTCCAGCCAATCACAGAGCAGTTCTCTCTTCTCCAGATAAATGCGCGCGCGCACACACACACACACACACACACACAAAACAACAAACAGGTGCAAACACACAAAGTGCTTCTAATTCTAATCCTTCAGGATGGGAACGCTGTTTATAACTACTTTAAAATAAATGTGCATAGTTTTACAGCTGTGCGGCAAAGTGGAGCAGCAGGTAGTGTCTCTGTCACAACTCCTGGAACCTGGACCTGAGGAGTGTGATGTGTTCTCCCCGTGTCCGCATGGGTTTCTTCCGGGGACTCCGGTTTCCTCCCACACTCCAAAAACACACTTTGGTAAGTGTATTGGAGACTCCAAAGTGTCCATAGGTGTTAGTGAATATGTGTGTCGCCCTGTGAAGGACTGGCACCTCCTCCAGGGTGTGTTCATGCCTTGCGCCCAGTATATCTGGGTAGGCTCTGGACCCACCGCGACCCTGAACAGGATAAGGGTTACAGAAAATGAATGACAGTAGTCAAAACTTTTAAACAGCAATAGTCAAATATAAAATAACGATGCATAACTTTAAACAGCTGTAAATATATTTACCTGTCTCTAAACATCTGAGAGCATTGATTAGTTTTCACTGGTCCAGGAAAACTGAACTGAACTGACCACCACCTCAACCACAAAAACCACAACAAAAAACATATTTTTTATATATATTTTAATGTTCTCTCACACTTACACTTTTTTACTTACTTAAAAAGCTGGCTCCCCCTTTCCACCATTTTTCTCCTTCAGCGCTGCAGCTCCAGGGGAATCATGGGATGAATCTGAACTGAATCTGAAATGACTTGTTGTTAGATGAAAAACCTCTGAATATTTCTTTCTGGGACAAATCTATAACAATGACCAGAGGGAACAGCAGGAAGATGTTCCAGGGCTGAAGAGAGGGTTAGGGGACGTTCAGGTGGGACTTTTAAGCTCAAACACACAGCAGCACACCCTCACTGGAGAACACCACAAACTAAGCTTTCTACACTGTTAAGAGCCAGGCCAGTCACTTTTAGAGATGGAATGGGCCCTTACAACCCCCTATAGTGGAAATACTGAACTGAATGTAGACGCCCTGTACTTCTCCAGGAGCACTATCGGGGGCAGTATGCTGTCAGAACAAAACCTCATATCTCCACTAGAGCAAGGTTTGCATATGTTGGCTCTTAGCAGAGGCTGATGGACACTCATCAGCTCTGGACGCTGCAGTAAGGATCAGTTATTTATTCAGACTGTACAGTGCACCGTGGCCGGCTCCCTGGGGCTCAGATGGAGTGTTCACTGATGGGAGTCAGAGGCTGCTTCTGTGAACCACAGAATGTTTGTTTGTTTGTTTATTTATTTGCTTTTTGTGAAACACTTTATTAAAGATAACCGCAGTGAAATAATGGCATTGATTCTTTTCTGTTTTTAATAAGTAACACTAAAACCAAAGACGAGTGGATCAGACACAGCAGTGCTGCTGGAGTTTTTAAACCCTGTTTCCACTCACTGTCCAATCTGTGAGACACTCCTCCCTTGTTGGTCCACCTTGTAGATGTAAAGTCAGAGACATTAGCTCATCTGTCGCTGCACAGTGTGTGTCGGTCGTCCTCTAGTCCTTCATCAGTGACACAGGATGCCGTCGGCTGGATGTTTTTGGTCGGTGGACTGTTCTCAGTCCAGCAGTGACACTGAGGGGTTTAAAAACTCCAGCAGCCCTGCTGTGTCTGATCCACTCGCACCAGCACAACACACACTAACACACCACATCACTGCAGCGCTGAGAATGGTCCACCACCACATCACACCTGCTCTGTCCTGAGCGTTCTGCGTGCTGAGGAACAGGGGGAAAGTGGGTAACAAAGTACGCAGAGCAATAGATGGACTCCAATGTTTAATTGTAGAGCTACAGAGTGACCGAAGTCGGCAGTGGAGCTGAGAGAGTGCAAAATGAGTGTAGAATATCAGAGCGGGTAAATTCTCATATTGAAGAATCCTGGTTATATCTAACTCTATCCTCCAATAGAGGGCAGTGTAGAGCTGCTGCATTCAGTATCTAAACAATCACTTCATACACACGTATAAACTTAGACTCTTTATTAGATTCAAATCTTGGTCCAAAATTTTATAACACACTAAAATAATGTCCATGTGCAGCTGCTCTCCCGGGTCCTGAACACGGTGAGGAACACGATTGCACTTGGATGGCTCAGCGCACACACAGCTGCACCCACTTGTTCCAGTTGGATTCATGGGGGAAAAGCCGGGCGAGTCTCAGGCTACCGTCCACACTGGGCTCGTAAAAGGCCATGGCGTTGTCCACTACACTGATGTCACCCGAACCCCGCACCTCAGGGACGGATGGCCGAGAGAACAGAGACGCCTTGGGTCCACTCACAGTGAAGCGCTTTTTAACACAGCCCAGCTCCGTCAGCACCTGGGAAACACACACACACAGAGTCAGGACGATACACACATACTCACATCTGGAACTGGAGTCCCCCACACACTTTGAAACAGGACACAGTCAGTTTTCTGCGTGCTGCCCAATTCTGAAAACACGGGATAACATGAGATGCTCTGATTCTGCTCCTCTTCTGATGTCAAGTGCAGATACTTTGGCCCCACGCCCTTGACTGAGTTCGTCTAATCACAGCGCTGTGTTTATGTGAGAGCACAAAGATGAGAACGAGCGCGGGGAAATAAGAGCACTGAGTAAAAACGGAGAAGAAAGAGGACTGAGCAAAAACGGCTAAAAAAACAGAGCTTCTGCTCCTTGCTCCTCACTACTGTGTGCTCAAGGTTGGGGTGAACAGCAAGCTGCTCATTATCATTTAAAGGAACAGGGCTCAGGGTTATGATCTGGTCACTGAGTTAGAGCTCTGTACTGTGTGTGTTTTTGTGTGTGAGCGCGTGTGTCTCTCCCCAGGTGTGTTACCTGCAGCAGGTCGAGGATGACAACAGGCTGCAGGACTCCGCTGTAGTGCTGCAGCAGGGTGGGCTCAGGTACACAGGGGTGGGTCATTATGTGCAGCAGTAGAGCCTCCAGCATCCCCTTACACACTGGTTTATTCAGAGAGCCATCCACTATACACCAGGGACGAGCAACAAAGCTCACCACACTGAGAGAGAGAGAGAGAGAGAGAGAGAAAGAGAGAGAGAGAGGTTAATTTCTCTGCACTTAATATAAAATAAATCTGAGAAATGTAAATTGAAATAAAAAAAGATCTGGGCAAAAAGAAAGAGTTTAATTAGTTTTAAAACAAATTTTGGGGAAAAATTAAATTTGGTTAAAAAATAAAACTAAATAAAAAAAGAATTTTGAGTAAAAATAGGATAGGTGTGAGACCACCTCACTTACTCTTCCTCCTCGGAACCCACAGCCCCTCTGGACCCTGAAGCAGAAACACAACACACACACATTAGAACCTCAGCACACCCACAATATACAGCACGCCCCTGGGTCTTAAAGTCACTGTACCCAGCTCAGAGACACTCACCTGTAGGAGGAGCCTGTGCTGTGTTTCCTTCCTGAACTGAACTGTCAGTCACTGAAGAAACTGAGGCATCATCACCCAGTCCCACCCCTGCAGCAACACCTTCTGTCTCCATGGCGACAGCCCCAGGTGCAGCAGGCTCAGGGGAAGCTATTTCCACGGCAGCAGACCTTGCCCCACTTGTCTCCATGGTAACTGTCCCTGGTGAATCTGTCTCCACAGCTGCAGACTCAGCAACCGAGGCAGTCGCTGTACATGCTGACCCTATGGAGGGGGTCTCCGTGGAAGCAGGGTTCTCCACAGCAGCAAGTGTGGTCTCTAAGGCAACAGCCTCGGGTACGATGGTCTCCATGGAAACAGACTTCAGAGCACTTGTATCCATGGCAGGTGTCTCAGGTACAACTGATTCTGTGGTGGCAGATGTCACACAGGCGGTCTCCATAGTATTAGTTGCCTTGGCGACAGTCTTCCTGTCCCGCCTCCGCCTCTTGGCCGCAGGTGCGCCCTCAGAAGTGGCCAGACTGCGTTTGTGAGACGCTGGGATGGACAGAGTCTGGAAGATCTCTTTACACATCCGCTTGGAACACTGCAGCAGCCAGGGGGTGCTAGACTCCACACACACCAACCGGCGAGAGAGAGCCCCCACCTCCATCAGCTCGCCAGCATCCACCAGCTCCTACAGGAACACACACAGGATCAGGTCAGCACAGCACGAAGAAAGTGGACACCTGCTCCTGATTCTAGGAACAGCCGGTTCACTGGGGGGCCCTGTTTACCTGTGTGTCATATTCTATGTGTGTGTGTTTATACCTGTATAGGTGCTACCCATTTGTGTTGTTACTTGTGCGTGTTGTTACCTGTGTGTGTTTTTAACCGTGTTTGTGTGTGTGTGTGTATATATATATATATATATATATATATATATATATATATATATATATACACACACACACACACACACACACACACACACACACACACACCTTACCTGTACATACTGCTGCAATGTTCTGGTCCTCCCATGCTGCACCTGCTCCAGGTGAGAGAACTTTCTCAGGAGATTTTGTTTGTCGATGCCAAACTCCGCCTCCTTCTGGACGGTGGCCCTGAGGGCACAAACCTCCTCCACGTCCGCACAGCTGTACCCCAACCTGCTCAAACACTCTTTCACAAAATTGCGCTCACACACACGGCGCCGCTTAAATACACGTGAGAACGACACTGGCAGGGAAGGGGCAGATGAATGTGACAACAGAGACAGTGCGCTGTCTGAGAAAAGGACAGAAAGATGGACAGAATAGAAGAAATTTATTAATTTTATTATAAATAATATTATTAATTAAGCATTAAATAACTGTCCTGTCTGTGTTCTGTTGTTAGTGAATGGCTAGACTTCTGCCCGGGGCTTCTCCAAAGATACAGTGATGAGCTCCATGCTATTGGTGTGTGGGTGTGTGTCTGTGTGTGGGTGTATGTTGGGGGAGTGGGGGGACTCTCACCGGTCTCTGTGAAGAGTGTGTGAGAGGGTGTGTGTCGGAGCTGGATGCGGACGGTGCAGGAGTTGACGGCGATGTGCTCCGTGGCGTTGGTGTTCCTGAAGCTGATGATCCCGGGGACAAAGTATCCCCTCATTAGGAGGTAGTTGGTGTGAGATGCCTGTCGAGCTTTCACATCCACACGAGCCCTCCTCTCATCCTCACCTTCATCCTCCTCCTCCTCATCCAGCTCCTTTGTGATACTGCAAACACATACACACACAAACACACACACACTGACCACTGATGGTTCTGTTTGTGGATCAGAAGCAGCTGTAGATAAATGTAACATCTGGGCTCATGTGTCTCTGAAGGACGACTGTTACCTTTTGACCACTTCGCTGTCCACCAGTGTACTGTCCACCACCACCACCTGCTGAGGAATGGACACGTCTACACTTAGCAGCCCCAGTGTCATCAGAGACAGGCAGCAGAGGGACGCCCCTCCTGGAGCATCTATAGGAAAAGTCAGCATGTCCTCCACATCCCCAGGGGGTGCCAGTGTGTCCACATCTCCAGGGGGTGCCTGGGTGTCTACAGCAGGTTCCTCCACATCACCAGGGGCTGCCAAAGTGTCTACAGTAGGGATCTCCACATCACCAGGGGGCATTGGAGTGTCTACAGCAGGGTCCTGCTCCTCCGTGACTTTCTCACCCGGGGGCACTAGAGCTAATGTAGGACTCTCCACACCACCAGGGGGCACTAGAAGGTCTACTGTAGAAGCCTCCAGACCACTAGGTGGTGCCACCAGATCTGAGGCAGGTTCTCCAGTATCCACAGGAGGTACTAGAGGGTCCTCTTGTGGTTGCGCTTCAGGTTCTGTCTCCTTGTCCTTTCCCAGTTGTTGTCCCTGCTGGTTGTTGTCATTCATCGCAGCCGTCTCCCTGTCCTCTCCCGTCTCTCTGTCCCCCTGTCCTCCTGGTTCTCTGTCCTTCTGTCCCCCTGGCTCTCTGTCCTGTTGGAAGGAGAAGGTGTTGGGTCGATCCGCTCCGGATTTCTGACTCAGGTTCTCCAGCAGATCATAAACCTCATTATACACCGTGCTTGGAAAGCGCCATGTGAAATACCTGCGTGGTGGGAAAGAGCGAGAGAGAGAGAGATGGACAGAGAGAGAGAGAGAGAGAGAGAGAGAGAGAGAGAGTGAGAGAGAGAGAGAGAGTGAGAGAGAGAGGGAGAGAGAGAGAGGGAGAGAGAGAGAGGGAGGGAGAGAGAGGGAGGGACAAACAGACAGATAGAGAGAGCAGAAAATGGAGATGAAAATATACAGCATAAACTGACATGAAGAAAAGGTGCTTCCTAATCAGGAATCAAGCTTGATCAAACCCATATCATGATCATTACCCAGCACATCATTCATATAATCTGGCTTTCTTGGATTTATATGAATTTGTAAATCTGAATTCATACATCTGTGTGTCATCAAGAGGGGTTTGTGTGCTATACAGAGGGACCTCTGGCAATGACCTAGAGGCATCTGGGCATGATCTAGAATGATTTGGGGGTGATCTACAGGGATCTCAGTTGATCTATGGGGACACAGGTATTAGTTATGGGGATCTGGTGATGTAATAGGGGCATCTGCTGGTGATCTGTGGGCACAGCGGCTGACCTGGAAGGGTCTGGGGTGATGGCCCTGACTGTGAGTTATGGGGATCTTGTTATTTAGAGAAATCAGGGGTAATCTGAGGGTGATCTAAAGTCCCATTGTACGAGCCGCTTTATAAATACAACAGGGTATCTACAAGCAACATGTGGAAGCATACATGGCTCCTGAGGATCTACTGGGGACTTTTGGTAGATCCATGGGAGAACTGTGGGAAGCCTAAAGACACAGTAGGTTTAGAGACTGGGTGAATATGAAGGGGTTCAATGTGGGCTTGGGGGGCATTTGTATGGGACCAAGGGGCTGGTCGGTACCTGTAGTAGTGCTGGGACAGCTGGTAGGACATGGGGACGAAGGGCACGGCTCTGCTCTTCTTCGGCTCCACGTTCTTGCTGGCGCGACGGCGGTTCACCAGCCCTCTTTTCTTACAGGTGAGGAATGCCTGCTGGAGAACGTCAGTTTTATACCTGCTGTACAGAGAGAAGGACTGAGAGAGAAGGAGAGAGAGAGAGGGAGAGAGATACACAAGGGTTGACTCGTATCAGGTGAAGGTGTTTCAGGTTTGGACATGGCTAATAGGTTCAGGTAAAGCCCCCCGTGTGGACCCCCATGGAATCCTCCAGGGGGCAGCACTGAGACCTGACATCAGTGCCGCTGAATGGTGACAGAGCGCGAGGGCCGCCCCAGGGCAGTACTTTCAGAACCAGATGGGTATGAAGTCAGTACCTGGAAGGACTGGCACATCTTCATCTGAGAGTTGGAGAGGACCAGGGTGCTCTGGATCAGATTATTCAGCACCAGAGAGTGGATATCCTCCGGCCTACACACACACACACACACACACACTAATCAAATCACTGCAAAGGATTTAAGGAATCACCTTTTTAAATTTTAACTGCTTCGTAAATGCCCCCAACACACACACTCATACCTGGTGAGCACATCCTTGGATCTTTGAGATGGTTCTTGGCCGATAACATACACTTTAAATCTGGAACATACAGAAGACGCTACAGATCAAACTCCTGCACCATTTAAGGTGGAATATAGGTACTAGAATCTAATTATGGCACCATTTAATGTGTAACAGAGGTCCTAGAATGTAATTACGGCACCATTTAAGGTGGAAGAGAGGTACTAGAATGTAATTATGGCACCATTTAATGTGGAACTGATGTTCTAGAATCTAATTACGGCACCATTTAAAGTGGAACAGATGTTCTGTAGTCTAACTATTGCATCGTTTAAGGTGGAACAGAGATACTAGAATGTAATTACTGCACGATTAAATGTGGAACTGAGGTTTTAGAGTCTAATTACGGCACAATATAAGGTGGAACAGATGTTCTACAG
This sequence comes from Hoplias malabaricus, assembly GCF_029633855.1. NCBI lineage: Eukaryota > Metazoa > Chordata > Actinopteri > Characiformes > Erythrinidae > Hoplias > Hoplias malabaricus. The sequence continues at coordinate 56,332,095 of NC_089801.1, read as the reverse complement.
TCTAAATACTGCATCATTTAAGGTGGAACAGAAGTTCTAGAGTCTAATTGCTGCATCATTTAATGTGGAACTGAGGTTTTAGAATGTAATTACAGCACCATTTAATGTGGAACTGAAGCATGAGAATGTAACTACAGCATTATTTAAGGTGTACTGAGGCACTGGAATATAAATCCTGCACCATTTAAGTTGGAACAGAAAAATAAGATCATAGTTGTGGCAAAAATTAATGTGGAAGAGTCATCAGAATTTAAATGCTGCACCATATAAGTAGCAACATGTTCACTAGAATGTAACTGCAGCACACTTTAAGGTGGCACATGAGAACCAGAATGAAACTGTAGGTTAATTTAATGTGAAAAAGAAACACTAACTCTAAGTTCTATTAATAAGAAGTGTTTACAAATATCATTTTAACATTTTACTGCCTCTGTTTCTGTGTGTGTGTGTGTGTCTTACTTGGTAAGGAGCTCTTCCTTGGTATCTGGAATGATGACATCACTAGCCCCGTAACTGGAGCTGAACTTTAATCTTAGAGCACTGACAAACTCTTTAAACTCGTCAGCACACACCTGTAACACACACACACGTCGGTCCGTCAGTAAACATATCTAACCACAGTCAACAGTAGTTGCAGATGCCCAGATTGTCAGAGTCACCTTGGGGTCGTCGTAGTTGTTTATTCTGTTCATGAAATCTTCGATCAGGGCTTTATCCTGATACACTTCAGCCAGACAGATCCTGCACACACACACACACACACACACACACACACACACACACACACACACACAGTTCAAGTTTATAGAAACTCCGCTTCAACTCAGTTCTTCTGTTCCCTGAATCCTTGACTTCAGGGTTGGAGCTGAGCTGTTGCAGTTTGTGCACAGTTTTGCTGGGTTCTAGAGAGTTCTGCAGGCTGCATGTATGGGGTTTTGGAAGCTGAAGTGGGCTGTAAGAGCTTGTGCGGTTCTGCAGAGCCCTACAGGTTTACCGGTTAATTGATTATGTTCTGTAGTTAAAGGGTTAAACTAATAAATTAATCTGTGTTGGAACTGACAGGGTTAATGTTGACTGATGGAGGAGACACAGTGAGGCCAGTATTCGGTAAGATCAGAAGTTTAACTGTAGATGGATGTGGGTTCATTTGGCAAACACCAAAACGGTCACCCTTTCTGTCTCTGTGTTATAACTGATTATTAATGACTAATAACGTGTTTACTGCCTAACTAATAACTGTTAATAAACAGAAGATAAACCATTAATAGACCTTAATAAATGCAGCCTTATTCTAAAGTGGTACTACATTACCTAGTGCCCCTGCAGCTGGCCCCGGTTCTAGAGGGTTCTGTTAGGAGTTAAATTAGGGTGTAGAGGGTTCCTTAGTTAAGCCAGGTTCTAGATCATTGTGTAGATCATCAGTTGCAAACCTGAGACTTGTGTGTGTTCTGTAGTTTACCTGTAGATAAGCTGTGTTCTAGACAGTTCTGAAGTTCTGGATGGTTACATGAGTTCTACATAGACCTGTAGCTTACCTGTAGTTGAGCTGAGTTTGGGGGTTCTTCATGATGTAGCGTGAGCGGCGTCCCACAGAGAGCGAGGTCTTATCGAGAGAGAGTTCCAGCTCAGCGTGAAGGATATCACGCACCACGTTCCACGCCACAAACGGCTTCTTTATCTACACACACACACACACACACACACACACACCATTTACTCAGTATAAGCAGTTGTTTGGATGTCTGTGGGCCCATATAAAGAGTTGTGGGTGTGTCTGTGTGCCCATATAAGGAGTAGTGGGTGTGTCTGTGTGCTCATATAAGGAGCAGTTTTAGCTGGTCACATGTTTGAATGTAATTTTTGGAATTGTCTATTGTGAAAGCGTGTGTGTGTGGTTGTACACCTTGCGGTTGAGGAAGTGACTGGCAACTCTGCAGAGCATTAGAATACTGTCCTCCAGGTGAGTCCAGGTGACCCTCTGTCTGGTCATCCTCATCAGAGCCTTACGGTCTGTTTCATCCTGACACAGGGTCTGTTTCCTCACACTGACCACTGAACAAACACACACACACACACACACACATATATGTCAGACCCCAGTTGTACCTGTGGTTAAAGGTATGGTACCTGAGCGGGCCCTCTCTCACCTTTCCTCTTCTTCTTGGGGGGCTTGCTGCTCTCCTTCTTCTGCCTCCTGCGTTTGTTCCTCTTCCCCCCGCGGACCTGCTGGTTCCTGGAGCTCGGCTCCACGTCCACCTGCACCTCCTCCAGAACACCAGGGGTCGCCTTGCCTTCGCTTGCCCCAGCCTGGATTGCTGAGAGCAAACATATATATATAATTTATTAAATATGTGTGTTGTAATTTAACTAATAAAACTAGAAAATATGAACCCACACACACCCAGTGAGACAGAGTGTGTACTGACCTGCACACACTGATTTGGGGAGGGGGTGTTTGGACAAAAGGCTCCTCAGACGAACAGAGCGAGTCCCTGCAGGCTGCAAAGAATATACACATCAGAACTTAAAAAAACCTTCATACAGTGCTTATATAACGTGGTGTGTGTGTGTGTGTGTGTGTGTGTGTGTACCTTCCTGGGTTTGTTGAGCTGGTGTGTCGTCCAGATCCAGTTGCGTTTAAGGTGTCCATAAAATGAAGAGTCCAGTCCTCCAGCTCCCTGTCCATCGCCGGGGGTTACGCCATCATCATCCACATCAAAGCTGCCCCTAACATCAGCCAATCACAGAGCATTACATCACAGGAGCAGGGTCCCTGCTCAGATGAATCTAACACAGGCTTTTGTTGGTGACAGGAGACAGACGAAGAGAGAGACAGAAAGATGGAGAGAGAGGGAGACAGACAGCGAGAGACAAGTCCTCACCTCAGTGTGTACTGCAGTCTCTCAGACAGACAGAGGGAGAGAGATAGGTCCTCACCTGAGTGTGTACTGCAGTCTCTCAGACAGACAGAGAGAGAGACAGGTCCTCACCTAAGTGTGTATAGCAGTCTCTCAGACAGACAGAGAGAAAGAGAGACAGGTCCTCACCTGAGTGTGTACTGCAGTCTCTCCGACAGACAGAGAGAAAGAGAGAGACAGGTCCTCACCTGAAGGTGTACTGCAGTCTCTCAGACAGAGTGAGAGGGAGGGAGACGGGTCCTCACCTGAGGGTGTACTGCAGTCTCTCAGACAGACTGACAGAAAGACAGGGAAAAGGTCCTCACCTGAGGGTGTACTGCAGTCTCTCAGACAGACAGAGACAGAGAGAAAGGTCCTCACCTGAGGGAGCACTGCAGTCTCTCAGACGGACAGACAGAGAGAGACAAACAGACAGAGACAGACAGACAGACGGAGACAGGTCCTAACCTGAGGGTGTACTGCAGTCTCTCGTAGCGTTCAGTTCCAACAGTAGCCTCAGGCTCCTCCCCCTCTCTCTCTCCATCAGACGGACGAGACCGAGGACGAATCACACCTGAGACAGACCAGCATCCTCAGTAGTAGTAGTAGTAGTAGTAGTAGTGTGTGTGTGTGTGTGTGTGTGTGTTACCTAAAGGTGTGTTCAGACACACGCACAGCAGGTCGAACCAGTAGTTCTCCACGTCCAGCAGGGAGTTGAAGCTGTAGCGGCGGCGGTCAAATGGCCGGGTCTCGATGGCCAGGTTGTAGTGAGGGTCACACACTGTGGTGTCCACGATGGTGGTGTGTCTCTTCAGGTAAACAAAGCCCTGCAGCCCCCCGACAATGAGGGACAAGGAGGAAAACACACACAGAGCTTTAATATAAGACCAGAGGGAGCAGAAACACACAAATCACCTAGACTCAATCAGGCTGCAAGTAGACAGGAGCGTGTCAGAGAGATAGGGGCATGTCAGTGAGACAGGGGCGTGTCAGTGAAACAAGGGTGTGTCAGTGAGACAGGTGAGAGTTAGTGAGACAGTGTTGTGTCAGTGAGATAGGGGAGTGTTGTTCACCTGATCCTTGTCCATGAACTTCTCCACTGGGCCGAACTGCAGCAGACCCATATAGCAGAGCTTCTGCAGGTTCTCGTAGAAGCTGAAGAAGTACTTTCTGCTGGTGCAGAGACAGGTGATGAGTTTCAGCTCAGACCCGTGAGGTAATACTGCCTGGTTATATTGTAGAGGAGGGTGGGGTGGTGTAACAAGTATTTATTAATGTGGATGGGGGACTTGTGGGGGGACCTAAGTGCCACAGGGAGGGGGTGCTGTGGGAGCTCACTGACTGCTGATGTCACACAAGCCCAGTCTCCCCCCGCTGTGTGAGTTTAGAGCCGAGTTTGGGTTAAAAGAGAGAGAAGTGTATTTGAAAACAGACAAAACACTCAGAAGAGCCTTCACTCAACTTTGTGCTTACAGTTATGAGTCTTTATCTCTAAATGTGTGTGATTTGAGCCTCAGTTTCGCTGGAACACTGTCTGTGCTGTGGTGTTTAGTCTGTTAGCTCACTTAGCTAATCCTAGTCTGGCAGCTACACTTCCAAACAGTGCAGTACCATCAGATTCTGACTTTAGACTGAAGGTGAAGGGGGTGTAATTTGAGGAGAAAGACCCACCGTCTGAGCAGCAGCTGTGTTTTGATGCTGGACGGGAGATATGTGATGAGGTAATGCTGCTTCACCGGATCATTAAGAAACTCCTCCAGGCCGTCCACCTTAAAAACACAACACAACACACTGCTTTATTTACTGTTCACTGTTTATTCAGGGTTTTCTTCTGGACCTTCTACAGACCACACCAGCTAACAATCAGGAAACCATCCAGAGGCAAACAGAAGCTACCAGAATCTTCCACCAGAGGGAGCTGGATGGAGCAAAGGTTGAGCAAGACACCCGAGTTTACAGTAAACATCCACCCAAACAAACAAAAAAATTCCAAAGTCCATAGAATATTAAATGTCTATTTCTGCTTCACAGACCTCACTGCAGAAAGAACTACTGTATGTAGGAGAAAACGGCTGTAGCTGGTGTGTTTCAGTATTTCGGTGCTGTAACTGTATGTAGGAGGAAACGGCTGTAGCTGGTGTGTATCAGTATTTCGGTGCTGTAACTCTATGTTAGAATTAACGGCTGTAGCTGGTGTGTGTCAGTATTTCGGTGCTGTAACTGTATGTAGGAGTAAACAGCTGTAGCTGGTGTGTGTCAGTATTTCGGTGCTGTAACTGTATGTAGGAGTAAATGTCTGTAGCATGTGTGTGTCAGTATTTCGGTGCTGTAACTGTATGTAGGAGTAAACGGCTGTAGCTGGTGTGTATCAGTATTTCAGAGCTGTAACTGTATGTAGGAGTAAATGTCTGTAGCTTGTGTGTGTCAATATTTCGGTGCTGTAACTATATGTAGGAGTAAATGGCTGTAACTTGTGTGTGTCAGTATTTCGGTGCTGTAACTGTATGTAGGAGGAAAAGGCTGTAGCTGGTGTGTGTCAGTATTTCAGTGCAGTAACTGTATCTAGGAGTAAACAGATGTAGCTGGTGTGTGTCAGTATTTCGGTGCTGTAACTCTATGTAGGAGTTAACGGCTGTAGCTGGGGGGTGTCAGTATTTCGGTGCTGTAACCGTATGTAGGAGTAAATGTCTGTAGCTTGTGTGTGTCAGTATTTCAGTGCTGTAACTGTATGTAGGAGTAAATGACTGTAGCTGGTGTGTGTCAGTATTTCGGTGTTGTAACTGTATGTTAGAGTAACCAGCTGTAGCTGGTGTGTGTCAGTATTTCGGTGCTGTAACTGTATGTAGGAGGAAACGGCTGTAGCTGGTGTGTGTCAGTATTTCGGTGTTGTAACTGTATGTAGGAGGAAACGGCTGTAGCTGGTGTGTGTCAGTATTTCGGTGCTGTAACTGTATGTAGGAGGAAACGGCTGTAGCTGGTGTGTGTCAGTATTTCGGTGCTGCAACTGTATGTTAGAGTTAACGGTTGTAGCTGGTGTGTGTCAGTATTTCAGTGCTGTAACTGTATGTAGGAGTAAACGGCTGTAGCTGGTGTGTGTCAGTATTTCGGTGCTGTATCTGTATGTAGGAGTAAACGGCTGTAGCTGGTGTGTGTCAGTATTTCGGTGCTGTATCTGTATGTAGGAGTAAACGGCTGTAGCTGGTGTGTGTCAGTGTTTCGGTGCTGTATCTGTATGTAGGAGTAAATGGCTGTAGCTGGTGTGTGTCAGTTATGTTATTTCTTACTTTGTAGTTGATCTGGATGACCTGCACATAAATGCTGAGGGGGAGAGCAATGAGGAGGTCGCTGATTAAAGCCCAGCCGCTATCCATCTCCCTGTGGGACCTCAAAGGAGGAACAAACCTCTTCCAGCTCAGCTCATTCATATACACTACAGAGAGAGAGAGAGAGAGAGAGAGAGAGAGAGAGAGAGAGAGAGAGAGAGACTAGTTTATTTTTGTGTTGAAGTGTCGTCCTGTTTAGTAGGGGGAGATTTTAACCACTGCACCCTGTAACTCAGCTACAAGGGCAAGAGGGCACTCAAAACAAGTTGGGGGGGGGGGGGGGGGGGGGACCAGAGATGGTATTCACTCAGCAGGGTTTCTGCTGTTCTCACCCACTGTGACCCTCCCAGGACTCCATCCCCACCCTATATAAACTGAGCATGTCCACTAAGTGATCAGTATAAATTATTCTGTAGGGGGCGCTAAGGCTACAGGGTCTGAGCAATTCACCGGAGGCCCTCCTGTGGATTAGCAGCACTAGGTGTACCTACCTTTAAACTGCTCCTCCTCAGCAGGGGTGGGCGTGTCCTCTGAGCGTCCACCTCCCTCGGATGGTGGGGGCATACTAAGGTCATTAGAAATCAGTGAGGGTTTTTTTGAGGTTGTAGAGGGGTCGTTAGGGTAATTAGACATGGATGTGGGATCAGTAAAATCCGAGTGTGCTTGTGGGTCATTAGAGGTGGATAAGGGGTCAACAGAAGAGGTTAAAGGGACATTAGGAGGTGCTGATTGGACTTTACAACTCAAAGTGGGGTCTTTAATATCATCATTGGTCACTGAGTGATCATTGGCTGTCTCTGAGGGGTCTTTAAAGGACACGGATGGAGTCTGTGGGCCAGTAGAGGGCACAGAGGAGATTGGAAGGTCTGTAGAGGGCCCAGAGGAGGCTCGAGGGTCTGTAGAGGGCCCAGAGGAGGCTCGAGGGTCTGTAGAGGGCCCAGAGGAGGCTCGAGGGTCTGTAGAGGGCCCAGGGGAGGCTCGAGGGTCTGTAGAGGGCCCAGAGGAGGCTTGAGGGTCTATAGAGGGCCCAGAGGAGGCTTGAGGGTCTGTAGAGGGCCCAGAGGAGGCTTGAGGGTCTGTAGAAGACCCAGAGGAGGCTTGAGGGTCTGTAAAGGGCCCAGAGGAGGCTTGAGGGTCTGTAGAGGGCCCAGAGGAGGCTTGAGGGTCTGTAGGGTCTGTAGAGCAGGTGTGGTTGAGGGGATGACCATAAATTAGGTAAAATAGAAACATGTGAACAATCCGGAGACGAGGCATTTTCGTCTGGAAACCCAACGACCGGCTCAGTCCCGGAACTAAAATACACACACACACACACACACACACACACACACACAGCCTTTAATACACTCTAATACAAACTAACAGCGGTTCAAGCATCTCTGTATTAAGTGCGTATCTGGTCGAGCAAGTTGGTGTATGTAGTAGTGTAGGAGTGTGTATAGGCGTGTATGTGGTCATGCAGGTGTGTGTATGTGGTAGTGTAGGTGTATGTGGTTGGGCAGGTGTGTGTATAGATGTGTATGTGGTTGGGCAGATGTGTCTATGCAGTTGTGTAGGTGTGTATGTGGTTGGGCAGGTGTCTATGCAGGTGTGCAATTAAAGCCCTGACCGATGGTGGGTTTGAAGTTCTTCAGGTCCCGGACTCGCGGGTTCTCCTCTGTGTTCTTCTGAGGGGTTCTCACTTCACACTGGGGGTCATCTTTACTCGTCTCCTGAACCTGAGTCTTTGCTTTCTCCTCCTCCATCTTCAACCTGAGAGAGAGTTAGAGAGCGAGAGAGTTAGAGAGAGAGAGAGAGAGAGAGAGAGAGAGAGAGAGAGAGAGAGAGAGAGAGAGAGAGAGAGAGAGAGAGAGACTTAGCAGCTGAACTCTCCACCATGGGGCACTATCACACTCATATTTTTTGAATATTGATTGATTGGTTGTGTGGGCAGCAAGGTGGCGCTGCAGGTAATGTCACTGTGTTGTGAGTTTGTCTGTGAGGAGTTTGGTGTGTTCTCCCAGTGTCTGCGTGGGTTTCTTCCTGGTGCTCCAGTTTCCCCCCACGCTCCAAAAACACACGTTAGTAGGTGGATTGGTGACTCAAAAGTGTCCGTAGGGGGTGAGTGTGTCGCCCTGTGAAGGACTGGTGCCCCCTCCAGGGTGTGTTCCTGCCTTGTGCCCAGTGATTCCGGGTAGACTCCTGACTCACCGCTGCCCTGAACTGGAAAAGGGTCAAAGAGAATGAATGAATGAATGAGTCGACTGCCAGACTGATGTGCTGAGTGACGGTGGGCGGTACCTGTGCACCGTGTAGGAGCAGGAGATCTTGAAGCGGACCTGCTCTATAGCACTCTTTATTAACGGGTCATCAGGAGAAACAGAGGGGTGAACTACAAACTCCATCTGAGAGAGAGAGAGAGAGAGAGAGAGAGAGAGAGAAAAAGAACAGAGGAGAGAGTGAGAAAAAGACCAAAGAGAAAAAGAACAGTGATAAAGTTGACAGAACAACTCTGTCTTCAGGTGAGTGTTTATTTTTGTTTGTGTGTGTGTGTGTGTGTGTGTGTACCTTCTTGCTGACCCCGTCCTGGACCACAATGGTCCTGAAGAGTTTGAGGTAGCCCTCTCTGGCCAGAGTCTGTATCAATCGCAGGATGCTTTTCTTACACACTCGACTACTTACTCCATCCTGTTTCTCCTCCTCCACTAGCTTCTTCTGCAACCTGACACACACACACACAAAGTGGTAAACTGCAGAAAGCTGTATAGGCAGGGTGGGGGGGGGGGTGTGTATAATACTGTGACGTAATGCTGACGTGTGTGTCTGAAAGCATGTGTGTGTGTGTGTGTGTGTGTGTGTGTGTGTGTGTGTGTGTGTGTGTGTCTGAACGTGTATGTGAACGTGTGTGTGTGTGTGTCTAAATGCGTGTGCGTGTGTATCTCACGTGTAGAGACCCTCGATGACCCTCATGTTGCGGACCGTCTCTATGATCAGGTTTCTGCGTCGGAGCAGACGATAACTCTCCTTCTGCTCGTATGCCTTCTTCTTCATAGACCCCGGCTACAAACAGATAGACAGTCATCCCTCCATCCCCTGTTGATCCATTCATTCATCCATCACCACTCAGTCTCACACCAATCCATTCATTTATCCATCCATTTACTATTCATCAATCTGTCAACCATCCACTCATCACTTCAAACACTAGCCCTCCTTCTGCTTGTACTCCTCCTTCCACCATCCATCATCCATCCACCCACCTCCCCTCCATCAGAATCAGACTGTAGTGTAGTGTGGATACAGCCTGAGAACTGTTTATTCTATAACACATAAAACAGTATCATTAAAACCTCCTGTAAATACATAATCAGACAAACCTCCGGCTTCTGAACCACTTCCTCCACCACAGCTTCCGTGTCCTCCATGGATTGTGATTGGCTGAGGATGCTGAGGACCAGGCCAGCTGCTGCAGCTTCAGGAACATGCAGTGAATCTCCTCTCTGATCTGCTTGGCTAGGCTCCTCCTCCTGCCCTGATTGGTCCATCGTTCTTCTGCGAGGAGTCATCTTTTCTAAAATTAAAAAAAAGGACTTTACAGAACACCCACAAACAGCAGCTTCAGTTCAAACAGTGGCTAACACATCACTGGGTTCAACACGCTACATGGAGAACACTAAGCTCTGTTCATCAGACTCAACATGCTTGGAGGAGAACACTAAGCTCTGTTCATCAGACTCAACACGCTCGGAGGAGAACTCTAACCTCTGTTCATCAGACTTAACACACTCGAAGGAGAACACTAACCTCTGTTCATCAGCTCAACATGCTCAGAGGAGAACACCAACTTCTGATTCTGTTCTATGAGCTCAGCAAACTCGGAAGAGAACACTAACCACTGATTCTGTAGTATGAGCTCAACACGCTCGAAGAAGAACACTGTTACTCACTCCTGATTGGTGTGGAGTGTTTTGGAGTTGACTTGCTCAGTCTCTTGGCGCATTTCACAGATGTTCTCATTTTCTTCCCTGTTTTGGTCTTTAATCTCTTCCCTTTGATGTTCTTGCCCTCATCCTGTTTATCCTGCTCAGTGTCCAGAATGCCCTGAGGTGTGTCCTCCTCGTCCATAGGGGGCTCAGTTCTGTCCTGCGTCCCTGTGCTGTCAGGTTTGCGCAGTTTTTCACTGCGCTCTCGCTCTTTAGTGAACTGCAGGTTGAGTTTACTCTTCTCCACAAACACCTTACTGACATATTTTGTCGTCCTCTGTCTTCCTTCGTCCTCTACAAAACCCTGGGTGGGGAGGGGGGGGAGAGAGTAAGACAGAATTGTATCTTATCAGTCAAGTGGTTTCTAAGGTATTCCAGGTGGTTGCTAAAGTGTTCTAGGTGGTTGTTAATGTTTTCCAGGTGATTGCTAAGGTATTCCATGTGGTTGCTATAGCATTACTCAGTGGTTGTTGTGGTGTCCCAGGTGGTATTATAGGTAGTTGCTATGTTATTACTAGGAGGTTGTTATGGGATTATCAGTTGGTTGCTATGGTGTTCCAGGTTGTATTTCAGGTAGTTGCTATGTTATTATTAGAAAGTGGTTATGGCATTACCAGCTGGTTGCTATGGCATTAACAGGTTATTGGTGGTTGTTATGGGATAACCAAGTGGTTGCCAAGGTATTCCAAGTAGTTGCTATGGTGTCCCAGGTGGGTGATATGTTGTTGCTAACTTGTTGCCATGGCATTTTGAGTTCGCCAGAATGATATTATAAGGATATTATGGATAATATGGTTGTTACGGTTTTCTAGGTGGTTTCTAGGATGTTTCAATCATTCTAGGATGTTTCAATTTGAGGATGAACCTTTTTTATATAATTAATAATATGTCAATGTTTAACTAATTGATAAAACAAATCCAAACTTTTGCCAGGTTTCTGTGTTTAATCTTGAGCCCCAGCAGGGCTGATAGTGGAAACAATTCCTGAGCCTGAACTTTGTTCCATGCCTGGCAGGTGGGTAGGGGTGGGGGTGCTATGCATGTGTCACACGTCTAACACAAAACTTGTTGGCCCCTGGGCCCCTACGTATGACCCTGATCATCATCATTGTCAAGCGGGGTCCTGAGGTATGCTCCCCTGGGAGAAAAGTCTCAAAAATAGCCCCTTAAATGATGAATTTTGTGGAAATAAATGGACAACATTCAGACATGAGATGAACAAACCCAATATAAGCCTATACTACAGTAACATCTTTGTGCAGCACCAGAGCTCTTGGGCCCCTGGGTAATCATTGCCTGCTTTTAACTAATCACACCTGCCTACAGACTGCTTGTAGCACACCGAGACGACAGATACTACAGCCATACCAAGAAAGGTCAGTAGGTGGCAATTACAGCTTGTGTTACCAGTATGGGAAACACATTCACACAGTAAGGGAAACACAACACAAATTCGCACATGGAATGACTGCTGGATCTGTATCAAGGCTGGTTTATAGTTCTGCATCATGTAAATGCATTGCCTATGACATAGCCTGCACTAGCCCCCCTACGCGGCTGTTCGCGTTTCTGTTTAGCCAAGAGCCAAGGCCTGCCCCTACCTTATTGCTGATTGGCTTATTGCCTAGTAGGTCTGAACCCTCGTTCAGACACCACGCTGGACTCTTACCTTCACCATGTTGTGTTTCTCCAGGACTCTGCAGACCATACGGCCCTCCAACTTCCCAATATTCAGCCGCATGCTCAGCGCCGTCTGAGAAATACCTTTAGGACCCATCGCCATCACTGCAACAACCAATTACACCACAGAGAGCAGTCACAAACCAATCACATCACAGAGAGCAGTCACTGAGCAATCAAACCACAGAGAACAGTCACAAACCAATCGTAGTCCAGAGAGCAGTCACAAACCAATCACAGCGCAAAGAGCAGTCACAAACCAATCACAGCGCAGAGAGCAGTCACAAACCAATCACAGCACAGAGAGCAGTCACAAACCAATCGTAGTCCAGAGAGCAGTCACAAACCAATCGTAGTCCAGAGAGCAGTCACAAACCAATCACAGCGCAGAGAGCAGTCACAAACCAATCACAGCGCAGAGAGCAGTCACAAACCAATCACAGCGCAGAGAGCAGTCACAAACCAATCACAGCGCAGAGAGCAGTCACAAACCAATCACAGCACAGAGAGCAGTCACAAACCAATCACAGCACAGAGAGCAGTCACAAACCAATCACAGCACAGAGAGCAGTCACAAACCAATCGTAGTCCGGAGAGCAGTCACAAACCAATCGTAGTCCAGAGAGCAGTCACAAACCAATCACAGCGCAGAGAGCAGTCACAAACCAATCACAGCACAGAGAGCAGTCACAAACCAATCACAGCACAGAGAGCAGTCACAAACCAATCACAGCACAGAGAGCAGTCACAAACCAATCACAGCACAGAGAGCAGTCACAAACCAATCACAGCACAGAGAGCAGTCACAAACCAATCACAGCACAGAGAGCAGTCACAAACCAATTACAGCACAGAGAGCAGTCACAAACCAATTACAGCACAGAGAGCAGTCACAAACCAATCGTAGTCCAGAGAGCAGTCACAAACCAATCACAGCGCAGAGAGCAGTCACAAACCAATCACAGCACAGAGAGCAGTCACAAACCAATCACAGCACAGAGAGCAGTCACAAACCAATCACAGCACAGAGAGCAGTCACAAACAAATCACAGCACAGAGAGCAGTCACAAACAAATCACAGCACAGAGAGCAGTCACACAAATCACAGCACAGAGAGCAGTCACAAACAAATCACAGCACAGAGAGCAGTCACAAACAAATCACAGCACAGAGAGCAGTCACAAACAAATCACAGCACAGGCTATGCAATCAGGCTATGGTTAAATGTATATTTTTATGTTGTAGACAGCTACTGTGTCCACTATAGTGTCCACTCTAATGTCTACTATAGTGTCCAATCTAAAGTCCGCTCTAATGTGCACTGTCGTGTCCACTGTAATGTGCACTCTAATGTGCACTGTTGTGTCCAATCTAAAGTCCACTCTAATATCCACTGTAGTGTCTGCTCTAATGTCCACTGCGCTTTCAGTGAGGGACTGACCGATCTCGTAAGCCTGAGAGAGCAGGTCCCGTTCCACGTCTCGAGCCTGTGGCTGGACTGTCCTCTTCACTGGACCTTCCCCATCTTCATCGTTGTCGTCGTCCTCGTCCTCGTCATCTCCGCCCAGGTCCTTCCTGCTGTATGGCTTCAGCAGCTTCAGACACCGCACTCGGACATCTTTACCTGAACAACCACCACACCATTAAACGGCCATGATACTGACACCTAGTGACCTGGAGGTTTCAAAGAGTCTGTAAATAAACCGCAAACCTAAAATTGATTAAGCAGCAAAGATGATGATGATGATCCTGAACCTGTTTTAAATATGGGCGCCCTCCTCTCGCTCTGTGGAGCATAACATCTCCATCCAGATAAATACATGTTTCTCCAAAACAGTAGCTTTACAAGAGAAGGAAAAACCTTCTTAACTGCCAATAGAGGTCAATGTATGAAGATTATATTGTATAAAGATTAATTTTGTAGTGTTTCTATTGGTCATTCATCAAGAGATTTACACACAGTGTGAAGGACGGCTGCTGTGGTCATGTGTTCTATTTCATAGAAAACAAATAATAACTACTCACTTTTAAATACATTGTGTATTACTTGTGGTAAAAATGATTGATTGAATTTTTAAATAAATGACAATGCAGGACAAAGACATGGGGAAAACACAGTGACTAAATACAACCACAGACACGTGAGAAACTGCCGGAAACAGGCAAGGGATAGAGCACAGGTGTGGAAAACCAAAACATAAAAAACAACATGTCGGTAAAGAGTATACCAGAAGGGACTTAAAAAAAACAGGCACAGGGCAGGGAACTTATTTCCTCTATTGTTAAAGCAAAATATGGTTATTATGTGAACAGTAGTAACACAGATTTTTATATAATATAAATAATGTAACAAATCTAAAACAAATCTAAAAGGACAGAAAATAAAAAGTGTAGATGCATATACACTTAAATATTCACAGTATATAAAACAAATCCATAACAGCAGCTGTGTTGAGTGTATGTGGTCTGTATTTGGATTAGAGGTCCATGATTGCTGATCTCCTAGCTGCGTTTCTAACTTTCCCAGAACTGGACTGGCTGAAATAGGTTAATTGTGTTTTTTCCTTTTGTGTTGTATCTCACATATCACCGTGGTGTGTCTGATACTCTGTAACTAAACCCCTTCACACGACTGAAATCACTGCCTTTTTTTGGAGCAAACACTTTGTACCAAACAACTCAGAACATCACTACTATCACAATTTGGATGTTTTTGTCACTTAAAAAAAAAATATCAATATTATCGCAAATGATACGATAGGGCACAGGCCCACAGAGAAACACAGATCAGAGAGAAATAAGACAGAGATCTGAAACTAAATTAGGTTCAGGTCTTAACCCCAAACAGCACTCCAGCTCGTCCCAAAGAAAACACCGTTCCCCTGCTCCACAGGTCAGTACCTAAAGCAGGGCGCCACAGACATGTGGACAGAAGGCCTACCTCTCTTGGTCTTGCAGGGTCCAGCCTCCGGGTTCAGTTCCTGAAGGGGTACGGTCAGGATGCTAACCATCTTGGACGCCTGCATGTACTGATACACTCGCTTAAAGGTGTGCTCCCCCACTCGCTGCAGAACAAAAACCAACATAAACGCTGATAAAAATTAACAGAATGGATGAAGACACAGTGTCAGTAACAGGCCGGAGGGTGGCGCTGTTACACTGCTCATCTCACCAACTCCACTCTGACCCCAGGGAGGTGTGTGTCTAATTGAAGCAGGGGAAATGTGAGGATGCAGATGTTCTCACCAGCTGTTCCCGAAGTCGCAGCACAATGCCGGTGTTGTGGGGTAATTCAGAGAGGAGGTTAGACGTAGCCTCCATTAGGATGTCATACTTACTCCTCCTGATCAACAGGAAACAGAAGGGTTCAGAGACACGCCTGCATTAATATAAACCATTAAACTCCTTCATCCTCTCACCTACTAACTATTCACTCTCCATCAGAGAGGGTTCAGTAAGGGCTCTGTAACACCTACATCAGGCTTTCCCAACACTGACCTACACCTACACGAACATCTAGAAAGTTTAATCCAACCAGAGTCAGTCTCCACAGTACTCTCTGGGGTGGAACTCACCAAAAACACTAATGTTTATGATCAGTGCTGCACAGATACTATGAATTATCCAGTATCCAATATGAATTATCGAGTATCCACTATGAATTATCCAGTATCCGCTATGAATTATCCAGTATCCGCTATGAATTATCTAGTATCCGCTATGAATTATCCAGTATCTATTATGAATTATCCAGTATCCATTATGAATTATCCAGTATCTGCTATGAATTATCGAGTATCTATTATGAATTATCCAGTATCCACTATGAATTATCCAGTATCTGCTATGAATTATCCAGTATCCATTATGAATTATCCAGTATCTATTATTAATTATCCAGCATTTGCTATGAATTATCCAGTATCCACTATGAATTATCCAGTATCTATTATTAATTATCCAGCATTTGCTATGAATAATCCGGTATTTATTATGAATAGATATATTATGAATTCATTTTATAATATGAATTATTCATTATCTATTATAAATGATCCGGTATCCATTGTGAATTATTTATTTTATATTATGAATTATTCATTATCTACTATTAATTATTCAGTATCTATTATGAATTATCCAGTATCCATTGTAAATTATCTATTTTCTATTATGAATTACTCATTATCTACTATGAATTTTCCAGTATCTGCTATGAATTATTCAGGATAAATTATGAGTTATTAATGTCAGTGTGAATTATTCAGTGAGTGGTACCTGTCGACATGGAAGCGCTTGAGCAACAGGAGGATGGAGTGCTGTCTGACTCCTGAAGGCAGTCGTACAACGTGTGATTGCATGGTGATCAGACCATTTCTGTCCAATGACCTTCGCAGATAATGAAGCTTCCTTGCATCCATCCTGACCAATCAGAACACAGCAATCAGGCATCAACCAATCACAGTGCTGACAGAACAGAATGTAGTCCAATACTGTTCAGCATACCTCCTTTACCTTTCCAGGTAGCTCCTGTGATTAAGTCCACAGACGGTCAACATCATTCACATGCCTTTATAAATATCAATTAACTCAATTTAACTCCTATAATTTCTTTAAAATACAGTTTCCTCATGTTCAACATGTTGAGAGGAGAACACTAACTGCTGATTCTGCTCCATCATCTCCCAATGAGAGGGTGACAGAAAGCTACACCAATCAGAAGCCCTGTACGTCTTGTTTCATGAGGTATTACTGCCCCCTACTGGGCTGAAGTGCAGATGTGAGTGGTTTGGGGACATTTTCAAAGACATTGTTATTGCTGTATTATTATTTTAAAAAGGAGGAAGAAAACTGTGTTTATGGACAGTTATGGATGATTTCCGAAGGTAGATGTTACAGAAAGGAACGTCCGGACACTGTCTTACTTGAAGGACAGGATGTGGAGATCTCTCTGCAGCTCGCCCTGCCACCGAGCACGTCCCAGTCTCTCCAGGATACAGTAGGAGTAATCACTCAGCCTCACTTCTGGGTTTCCCTCTGGACCAATCAGAGCACGGTACCTCAGCTCCTGACTCGCCACCATCACCAGCCTCTCTCCATACCTACACAAACAGTAAACAATAAACAACCCACAGACACAGAGCTCCACCCCTCACCATCACAGACTCTCCCTGTACCTACAAGTACTGACTGCTCAAAAATGCAGAATTTCCTGAAGAAAATTAATAAAGTAACATTTCTTTCTTTCCATCCTCTGTCTACATCCATCAGCAAAATAAAAGCCCCGTCCTCACATGCTGACAGCCTGGTCCAGAGTGAGGATAGGGGTGTTCTGGCTGGTTCTGATGTAGTGGGTGATGTCCTCTCTCTCTTTGAAATAGAGACAGGAGCCTTGAACACCCCCAGGGTTGTCCACCAAAACACAGACAGGATACGGGTCCTGGACCTGGATGTCCATCTGGGCTCCAGCCACATCCTGGAAACCCGTCTCAGGGTCTATATCAGAAAACCTGGAGAGAGAGACAGCCAGAGAGAGAGAGAGAGAGAGAGAGAGAGAGTTGCAAGTACATAAGTGAACTTGTTCTATACTTTAAAAGGTGAGTATAAGCTCTTATATCTTGAGAAAATGAGGATGTTTGCCTGGTGTACAGAGGTATCGAGTGGTGATGACCCTCCTGGCGGTGTTTACCTGTCAGTCAAGACTACCGGCGCTCGTGATCGAGGCAACAGGTAGAATATGATGCTGGAATTAGTCGCGAGCGCGCTCCATAGGTACTGCCGCACGTGCGCCTCCAGGTGCAACGGGAAGGCAGGTGCGCGCGCGCCGAGCCGCAGCCACAGCGTGTCCACGGTGATGCCATCCAGCCCCTCCAGGCACACCTCATCCAGCAGCGCCGCTAACGGGTCCATCAGCGCACCTGCAACCTACCTTTAACAAATCCGGTTAACTCGGATCAATCACATCAACAAACCACACACTTTTACATATGTATACACACACACACATACATACATACAACTTGACACTCTCCAGCGCACCTCTGCTTCTCCCTTCAAACACACACACACACAGGGCTCGCCTAGTGACACCCAGCGCCCAAGACTGGCATTACATACACCTTTCAGCACACGAATAAATAAATAAACAAATAAATAAATAGGACAAGTACATTTCAGTAAATAATATATGTTTATAATGTTATAATAAACAAAAACACATCTATAGAAATTGTAGTATGAAAGCAGGAATAGAGAAATAATTTAAATTAAATTAAATTTACAATTCCTAGTCAGTAATACCAAGATGGAAAAATAAAACTATATCCATATATTTAAATTAAAGCAAAGTAAGTTAAATAAATGTTTGAGAGTGATTAACTAATCCGGTCCTTGTCTAATTTCATAATAAAAGCCTCGGTATTTACCCCCTCCGTACACAGGGAGGCAGTAGAACGCAGTAATTGTCCACATGATAAATGCCCCACTGCGCATGTGCGGCAGAGTCGGCGGAGAGAATGGAGATAACACGGCAAAGTAAGAGGCGAATATACACACACTGCTTATAAATATTTACCGAATCACTGTACACACTGCACAAATACACGCTGGATGCATACAAGCCAGACAAACACACTGGATCAATATACACACTAGATAAACACGCAATGCATGCTATAAACACGGGCTACATACACACTGGATATATAAAGACTGCATTTAATGCACACCGAACAAACACACACTTAATGCCTGTAGATACGAGATTGAAGTATAAATTATGAGGTCCACCTTTTAAAATGTATAGGTTTAAATGAATTGGACTTATTCGAATGTTCCATTCCACCTTAAATGGTTCCAGATTTAACGAAACCCTAACCATCTTCTATGACGGGTTGTTGTTCCACCTTAAATAGTGCGGCAGTTGGGTTCTGCTGGAGGCCCCTGTAAACTGGAACCGACCGTTAGAATAATAAACACTGGTCATTTAAGGTGGATCAGAAAATCTATTGTTTTACGGTGGAGCAGGTCAATTAGGATAGTATGTCAAGTGCATTAAAGCGAAGTATTATTTAATGTGGAATAGAAATTATTCACATCAAACAGCTTGGTAAACATGAGGCACGTTTTCATTACTGTGCACACAACACTCTGGATTAATACAGCAAGGTTTAATTTGGGTTCATCCTTAGCTGCATTGTTTAATTTTTCGTCCCACATTAAATGAGCTTGGATTCCTATTTGCTTATCCTTTTCCATCTTAAATGATACCACTATTACTCAACCCGTATTCGTGTTAACGTCCATGGGCAGGTTGACGTGACTTTGTGTTGCCGGTTCCACCTTAAAAAAGAGCAGTAGTGATGCTCCAATTAAGGTAGAACTAGAAAAAATCCACATTGACAGCCGTATTTAACCTGGTATAAACACACAGGTGGAAATAACCGGTTTATAAAGGTTTCTTAGTGGTTTATACCGAAATAAATCAGGAGTGGATATGGTAAAGCGCAGTGTTTGTAAATATTGTCCACTATTAACCGATATTTAATGAGTTTGCTGGTGTTTTTGTGTGTGCTGTGCAGATTTTAAAGAGAGTTTGAGCGCCGTGTACAGCGCTGTGGAGGAGGCGGACTTCCTCGCCATCGACGGGGAGTTTTCAGGTAAAAAATAAACGGGGTTTTCTCCTCATTTCTGGATTTAAAGTTGAGCGACACCCTTTCTTTAAAACCTCTCAAATTTGTGTTAACTCTTCTTCGGTATCAGCACATTTTACTGGAGCTTCACTGACGGAGGCTTACGTTAGCACAGAATGAGTAAAGGGGTACATTTTTAGATGAACTTGGCGTGTCATTTTTATATTCTGTTAAACATTACATTGGCATCTTGCTCTGGCTTTCCATTCCACCTTAAATCGCACTAATTTTAATTCGTTCCAGTGTCAAGTGTTACGCCCCCTGTTGGAGACTCAGGACCACTGTCTCTGGTTGACCACTTGTTCCTCTGTGTGTTTCAGGAATAAGTGACGGACCCTCTGTCTGCGCTCTGACCAATGGCATGGACACACCTGAAGAACGCTACGGCAAGCTCCGCAAGGTCGGTCGGTCACTCACTCACTCACTCACTCTTCCACAAAGCAGGATTTCATTGTTAGCTGGAAAACTTGAGTCTTTCATCCTATTGGATCTTTAAACTTATATAGTGCCTTTCTAGATACTCAAGGTCGCTTTACAATCCACACTACTCAGAACACACACACACTGGTGAGAAGCGGCAGCCAAACGCGCACAACGCACTCTCGACTAGGAATGACCGTCCACCTGTAGGACTGCATCAGACACTAGGCTTTCACCCAAGACAAAGCGCCAATCCATATCTGGGCACGCACACATTAACTCACACATACAGACATTCATTCACATGCACATTCATTCACTCACACACCAGGACAGTTATGAGAGAAGCCAATTCACCTACCCATGTTTTTGGACTGTGGGAGAAAACCGGAGACCCTGTAGGAAACCCACGCAGACACGGGGAGAACATGGAAACTCCACCCAGATGGGACTTGAACCCAAGATCCCAGTGCTGAGAGGCGAATGTGCTTACTGTATATCTGTATGTTAAAGCAACATGGGGTCTGGTTAAAGCAGCACTGCAGAAACTGCACTATGTAAGTTGTAATATACGCTGTGTAGAGCTGTGGTCCCCCCCCACTTTGTATTATTGTGTAGTTTGATATACAGACAACTGCTGAGACACCGACTGCCCCAACAGCCCCCAATACGTCTAACCTGTCTCCCCCGGACCTCTGACCACTCTAACTGCCCCAGCGTGCAGGTGCAGTCAGACTCTGCCATCATCTGAACACTGGCCTCCTTTCAGCTCTGTCCTACAGTTCAGCCGTGAACCAATCAGGATGAGGTTGCTTTAATGCTCCCTTTACCTGTGGAAATACGGCCAAATTTTATGTTCCTCTAGCAATGGGCAATAAAACAATATCGATTTGTTTCGTGATTAATTTTTGCTCGATAACGATGATGAGCTTTGGGTAACAGAGCTCTATAAACAACAAGACCATGATAAGTTTAATTCTAGTGCTTGTGTATGTATTAGATATGTTATAGTCTCCTGTTCCCTCTGTGTTTGGGGTGTATTTTGTCTGCAATAGTGCCCCTTGTCAGAACAAGTGCAGAAAATGTCCCTCCTGTGCAGTGGGTGTTTGGGGTTTTCTTCACTCAATGTAATCACTGTTCTTTCTCTGATGTGGTTTTCCTCACATGAAGTTACTTATATTGTGATAAATATCAACATTGATCAGTATAGAAAACCTTATCCTGATGATATTTGTGGCCACCTCGTCCAGCTCGCTTCCTCATAGTTCTGTGACCTTTACGATTTTGAGGATGTTAAGCAACTCATCCACTAGGGGGCACATCAGAGTCAAACATTTCTGACAACAATAACAAACCTGGCGATGCTGGAGTAGGGCTTTCGCAGCAACAAGGGTCCAGTGGTGCGACCCTGAGGAATGGTGAGAACTGTCACCACCACGATTCAGTCTCTTTCTTTACCCAAACCTAAGTGTAAAACAATGTTAAATTAAAGTTCTTTCCTTTCCCCAGCTGTTGGCATTTGATCTGCGACTGAGTGTCAGTCTTCGTTTTATAAAATGCCCAACCAACAGCTTCATCAGTTTGGGAGCATTTCAGATTTCACTCAAATTAAAAGGCAGAGCCAGACAATTCAGGCGAGGCGATGAGCAAAAACCGTGCCAGTAATGTCTGTGAATCTGAGTGTCATCCATCTTCCTGTCGTCCAGATCCTGAAGCCCAACTGCTTCCAGTGGCGCAGAGTCGTGCAGCAGCCTCAGAAGGAACAGCCCGGGCCTGTTTCAGGTCACAGTGAGGCGTGTAGCAATAGAATCATTCGGCGCGTTGATATCGCAGTGTTGAGCCCCAGTAAATCACGGAATGGGAACATCTTTCACAGAGACAGCCCTACGCTGAGAGGACTTTAAACACTTCACCACATTTTAGTGAGTTATTTATACTCACTTCACCAGAGGGAGATTTTCTCTTTGACTCTGGACCACAGTCTAAAGTGTCTGTGTATAAGAAGTGTAGTGTATCTGAAGTGTAGAGGGCAAATGAAGTTCCATTGGTGCTGCTCCGTTCTGTTTTTATCAGTAAGCTTCCAGAGAAGGTGACTAATGCAGACGAAATTAAGGCAGAAGGACAGGAGGCTCCTGTGTTCTCATGTCTGTATTAACAGTGAGCCTAAATGAGACGTTAGAAATGGGCTGAGATCCAGGCCGTGCTCCTGTCTCTATTTTGCTCCTGCTGACCCGTGAGCGTCGTCCTGAGGTCAGACCCCTGGTGGTGTCAGGGATGAGGGAGAGACAGCGGGCGCAGCTCCTCTGGGTACTGTGTTGATAGGTGGGTTTCTAAAGTGCTGTTTGAGCACTTGGTATTTTGCACTTGGTTCAAGCCTGTGGTATTTTGTAAACACCCTGAGGGCTCCACCGCCCCACCCATGCTTCCTCCTTCGTCAGGTGGGTGAATTTAGGATGTTACATTGTTAAAATAATTTAACATACTGTCTTTCCTGTTTTCACAGCACTCTATGGATTTCCTGCTGTTTCAGTTCGGCCTCTGTACCTTCAGATACGACCAGACGCAGGCCAAGTGAGTGACACTAACCCCCAACACACACACGCACCCCTGCTGCACCTCATTAGATACACTCAAGCTCTACATGCTGCAGACACATCCTCTCCACACTCAGAGTACAGTGTCTGGTTTTCTCAGTATTACCTACTTCACACACATCTGCCTTATTCTAGAGGAAGTATTTATGTAATCTCTCTCTCTCTCTCTCTCTTTCCCCCCCCTCCGCAGGTATTTCACCAAGTCTTTTAACTTTTATATTTTCCCAAAGCCCTTCAGTAGGACTTCTCCTGACTTAAAGTTCATTTGCCAGGTGAGTGTTAATGTCGCAGCTCTCAGAAGGGATGGAGAGAGCGATGAGGCTGGGAGTGATGGTGTGTGTGATGTCTAATCCCCTCTGTTATTGTAGAGCTCCAGTATAGATTTTCTGGCCAGTCAGGGATTTGACTTCAACAAAGTTTTTCGCAGCGGTGAGTAAAATGCATCCCATACTTTATCCTATGAGATCGCTCTCATTTCATACAGAGTCACATAACCCATCCCGTGATCCTGCTCTGTTATGCATGGTTAAACGAACCAAATCAGACACGGGATCCCAGCAAAATGACTGACCTGAATCAGTCATGGGATCCCCGTAAAATAACCGAATCAGGGATCCCATGTCTGATTCAGGTCAGTCGTTTTGCCGGGAACACGTGTCAGATTTGGGTCGTTTTACGGGGGTCCTGTGTTCGATTCGGAATGGTCGTTTGCGCGGGGGTCTCGTGTCTGATTTGGCTCGGTCATTTTACGGAGATTCCGTCAGTGATTTGGTTTTGTCGTTTTGCAGGGGTCTCGTGTCTGATTCGTGTTGGTCGTCCCGTGTCTGATTTGGGTCAGTCGTTTTGCGTGGGTCCCGTGTCTGATTTGAGTCGGTTGTTTGCAGGGATCCCGTATCTGAATCAGGAGGAAGAAGCTCAGCTGAGGGAGCAGTATGAGGAGAAGAGGAATCAGATGAATGGATCTGGAACTCCTTCCTACATCTCACCATCCTCTGGTAAAGGACCAGTCAACGTCCCGGAGGAGCACAAAGACTTCATCAACACAGTGGTGTAAGACACACACACACACACTTAATAGAGGAGACATCTTAATTTAAGGGTTTATGCATCAATCTCTTTTGTACTTTACTGTATCCTGCTTTAAGTTATTACATTAAGTTCTTTAAGTGACGTGTGTTACTGGATTATTTGAAAAGTCAGGGCGAGCAGAAATGTTGATTGGTTTACTGTGTAACTGTTTCCTCAGGGAGAAAGTAGAGGCTCTTCTCAACAACTCTGAGAAAACAGTCAAACTGGAGCCGTGCTCAGGGTGAGTGTGTATGTGTCTGTCAAATTACCTCTTAAGCCTGGCTCACTCTACAGGATTGTAAAAACCCAACTCGTTGGAGACACCCCCCACACAGTCGGTGCTTGATTGTTGTTGGTCCTCAAAGTCCCCACACTACACCGTCCGCCCTGAATGAAACACCACACACTTTCCGATCTCACACAGCTCAAAACCACACGGGGATGATCATTTGCGGTCATTCTAAATTTGGGGACATTTTGCGATTGTTGGGAGGACTGTATCAGCCTCAATATCGCCCCTGATCTTCCTGTAGTGTTAGCCAGGCTTTACGTACACAAAGATCCTGTGTTATACACTGCAGTATTCCTGCAGAAACTTGAGTCTAAATTGATCTCTCTCTCTCTCTCAGGTTTCAGAGGAAGCTGATCTATCAGACTCTGAACTGGAAGTGAGTATGACGAGTTATTCTGTGGGAGTTTAATAAACACTGTTGGTTTGATAGAGGTTGTGTTGGGGGTAGTTTGTTGTCTGGTAATTAACCGTGGTCCTGTCTGCAGGTATCCCAAAGGCCTTCATGTTGAAACAGTGGAAAGTGAGAAGGTAAGGAATTTGATAAATTAACAGAATTTTACACAAATTTTAGATATAAACCCCTTGTTCATATTAAAATGTGAATCTGGAGCCCACCAACCCATATACTGTGAAACAGGACACAGTCAGTTTTTTGTGTGCTGCCAAAGTCAGAAAACGCTTGATAAAACGAATCGTTCTGATTCTGCTCTGCTTCTGACGTCAAGTGCAGAGACTTTAGAATGGCCTCATCTGAGTCTGTCCATTCACAGCACTGGACACGTGTTTGTGAGAGCGCAAAGACGAGGTTAAACGCAGCTAAACAGACACAACGAAATAAGAGAACCGAGTGAAAACGAGAACGGACAAGGAGAACCGAGTGAGAACGGCTAAAAATCAGAGCTTCTGCTCCTCGCTCCTCACTGTTCCACTGTGGAGAAGAGGGAGAATTATATCCCCTTTAATATACCAACACTGAAAATGAGCACGAATTATATCTGAGATCTGACCACACAAAACAACAACATCCAGACTCTTCAGCGTCTGGTTAATGAAAGTTTCCTAAAACCTAGAAAAGTGGAAGTCAGAGCACAAATCTAGCTCTGCCACCCAGTGCATCGTTTACAAGTAATGTGCCTAAGCCGAATAATTCCAGATGTTTTGGTAGTGAGTGGTAGGTGGAGTTTGAGGTGGTGCACTGCTCCCCCTAATGACCAAACTATATAGAGTCAACCTGTTCCCGTCAGGTTCCACGCTCTCTCAGTAGAAAATGAAGAGCCAGGAAAATCTGCTCAGATCGGACCGCTCTCTGCTTAGAGGTGTGGTTTGTAAAGACTGTTTGTATGTGTGTTCAGAAAGAACGGTTTATCCAGGTCAGTAAAGTGGACGAGGAGGAGAGGAGGAGGATAGAGCAGCAGAAACACGAGAGAGAACAGGTGAACCTCAGACATGCTCATCACTCTACAGCCCTGCAGGTCACCAGGGGTCCTCAGGATCTCACCGGTGTTTGTGTGTATGTGTGTGTGTAGGAGGAGCTGAACGATGCAGTGGGCTTCTCCAGAGTCATCCACGCCATTTCCAAATCTGTGAGTCTCACTGTGAGATGTCAGCACTTTACAACATTCCATTCTCTAAAGCAGTGTATCAATACATGAGCAATATCTCTCTCCTCTCTCCATTCTACCTTACTCTTGTTCATTCTCTCTGCTCTTTTCTCTTTTTTATTTATTCCCCCCCCCTTTATATTTCACTCTTTTGTTCTCTGTCTGTCTCTGTCTCCAGGCAAAGCTGGTTGTTGGCCATAACATGTTGCTGGACGTCATGCACACCATCCACCAGTTCTACTGCCCCTTGCCGGAGGTAACTCCACTGAAATAAACACACGTTGCCCGCCTCCATTTTCCGTTTAGAATAATTACTCAGTACACTGCTTTTAGTTAACATGACTGACTCCACACTAGACTCAGCAGATGGCGCCACAGCCTCTAAACCAAGGGTATTTGACCTTTTGGACATGCGCTCCCCTCTGTCTACACTCGTGAACCTGACTTGGGACCGTTCCTTGCGTTTACACTGACATAAACTGGTTCCAGCTGAGAACAGACTTTTCTGGTTCTGGAACCAAAGAACAGTGGATTCTTCAGATGGAACCGGAAACTAAGGATACTGGAAGCCTGTGCTAGCATTTTTATTGCGCTGTTGCTATCAGTGTGTGAAGAGGGTTGCATTGACAATCCAACACAATGAGCAGCACTTTGAACACATTTTATAAGTGGTCAGAAACGTGTAAATAACTCATGAAAGAACAAAGTTACGTTAAAACCAAATACACCATTATTTTTCTTTGTGTAAATGATGGCAATGGTGGACGGAGCTGGATTTAAGGCATTGAAACTGATTCATCTACTGCGCTCAGATCTCCAATAGTTTCCATATTGTATGTATTTTATGAATCACTTGAAGACATTTGTGTGTGTAGGAGCTGGATGACTTCAAAGAGGTCACCATGTGTGTGTTTCCCAGGTAAGCCTCCCCCCAAATTTAGATGATGGTTGTTGTTTTGAATAAACATTACTCTACAGTAGAGTCCAAGACTGGAGGAATCTCTTCATCTTTTTTTTTTTTTTTTTTTTCCCCCTCTCTCTCTCTCTCCAGACTTCTGGACACAAAGCTGATGGCCTCGACACAACCCTTCAAGGTAGACTAGGTCTGAGGGCATCAGAGACCTCATTTACACCTGGTGGTCTCAGGGCTGGGGTGTCTAAATCACTTGATTAGACCTGTCCTTGGTCAGTCCCTCTGAAATCATGCAGATCTGCTCCTTCCTCGTCCTCGCACCCAATGACTTCTCAGATTATTTCACTCTTTGCTTATCTTTTAGTGTATGGTTAGCGTTAGCTTTGTTCAGGGGCCGACCGTGGGTGTCCTCAGCGGCCGTGGGTCAGCTGTGCTGTGGCGGGCCTGGGGCTCTTGTGTGGAACATGGCTCAGAGACTCCTATAGACTTCTGGGTCAAACATGGAGTTGATGTGGATCTGAGAGACTGACCGAGGGTAAAGGTATGGGTTCACATTCTTATCAGTGCACAGGAGACCACTGGGTGTAACCTGGGGTAAGAGAACCAGGAATACTAATGTATTCAGATGAATTAACACTTGAGCTAAGGGTTTTTGTGTGTTGTTTCCAGGAGTTGATAACCAACACGTCTCTGGCGGAGCTGGAGAAACAGCTGAAGGAGAAACCATTTAAAGCCCCACGAGTCGGTCAGACTCTCTCTCTCTCTCTCTCTCTCTCTCACACACACACACACACACACACACACACACACACACACACACACCTACTCCTCACTGTCAGAATAAACCATGGCCCCTCAAACTGTCCTGTAGTAGTTCAACAGAGAGAGGTCAGGCAGCAGGGCTGTGAGAGCCATAAACAAGTTAAAAGGGTGATGAACGATATTGGAAATAAACCATTATTGACAGAGCATTGCTTTTTTTTAAATACTTTGTTTTTGCCAATATTCCAAACCAGTAATAGGTGACAATGTTTATACTGAATAAATACTGTGTAATAAATCAGACTGAATCCTCAGCTTCATCTCCATCAGTGTGAAACAGAGGCAGTGCTGAAACTCCTATTTCTGTAGAACAGGTACAGGTTTACTGGCATTTGGGTTTACTCCTGAGCTTTGTTAGCATTCATTTGTATTTATTAATAGCGTTATTAGATTGAAAACGTATACACCTGTGGAACAGTTTGCTATGTAAATGTGGCTTTCTCACTCCCTTTTTACAGTCAGGGTTAGGGTTTGTTTGTCAGTAATGTTAATCCAGTTTCTTTCTGTATTTTATAAAACTTTATATCGGCTTTGCCTGATATCCTATTAGTATCCTAGTTACAAAGAAATCACTTGGACAGTGCATATCTGGAGGCCACCAACCCACACACTGTGAAACAAGACCCTAGTCAGTTTCCTGTGCGCTGCCTAAAAGGGTGTTCACATGACAAGTGCTCCGCTTGGCTTTGAACAGTGTTTCCACGTCATCAGCGTGCGGTTTTTAAGCAGGCTTGTTTCTAACAGGCTAAATTCACATGTGTAGTGGTCTCATAAATGTGAACCTGGTTAGTTGCCATGCTGTGTTTGTCCTCACCATGTCGTGGGAAAGTGAGAACGTGTTTATCATCCCTATCTATAGTGTCTGTCGACCCACAGCGCTGCTTGTTAGGTCATACACTTCAGTGCAACTCACTGGCTGCGCTTTGGAAAGGTCAGCGGAAAAAGTAGGTCAAAATTTGATTAGGTTGAACTTGGCATCGACGGCGCAAAGCGGTTTTCATGTTAAGGCGCCGTATGTCCGAAAACACAGGGATAAAAGAGGCGTTCTGACTCCACTTCTAACATCAAGTGCAGAGACGTTAGAATGGCCCTACCCCCTTGTTTGAATCTGTCCAATCACAACGCTGGACCCAAGTTTGTGTAGGGTGTGTTGTAATATTTTGGTAGTGGTAATATTTGTGTGTGTTTGTGTGTAGAGTGTGCTGAGGGATTTCAGAGTTATGACACAGCAGCTGAACAGCTCCACGAAGCTGGATACGATGCTTACATCACGGGCCTCTGCTTCATCTCCATGGCCAACTACCTGGGTAAGAGCCACTGTAAATAAAGGACAATCAAACAAATTATTGTAGCTGAGATATGAGTTATATTGTTTATTGTAGATATGTATTATGTAAAAGTGTTAAGCTGAGGTTTGTGTGTGCAGGTTCATTCCTCACTCCTCCCAGAGCTCACATCTCGGCTCGCTCCAAACTCATCGAGCCCTTCTACAACAAGTGAGAGAGAGACACACACACACACACACACACACACAAATAAGTTACATGCTATTACCTAAAGGCCGATTTGTTTCTGCAAAAGCAATGCAATAGTCTGCACAAGTGCCCTACGCCGCTGTGAATGTTCATACTTTCCTTCAGTTACAAAACCCCACCCTGTGTAGTGCACCATGTAGGTCACAGTTTCAATAACAAAAATTTTACACACACATTCAATATTTCAGTGCACATTGATGGCCTTTGTCACTGACTGACGGTCATTAGAGGCACTGTTATGAGTTCAGCATTTAGGTTAAAAATATTAATGTTGACAAAGTCAAGAAGTTGTTGTTGATGACAAGTTGCTTTCAGTTCTGGGCTGTTTTCTGATATTATTGTTCACAATGATATCAGAGTTATTGTATCGACCAAAATGACATTAACTTTGGTGTCTCTGGGATTGGCTCCTGCCCGAGCTAGTGGGGTGTTAGAGGGGCCACTTATTCTTTGTTTTCTGCAGCACTGTCTGTAGACAGTTTGTCTACTGCCCCCTGCAGGTCTGAGTTGTCTACAATCTGTCTTCAGCACCTGAGCTGTGGGGTGTTCTGATATCTCGAGCCCAATATCCAAATTGTCCAATAAGCTGATGGAGATTCCTTTTGGGCTTAGTTATCAGGATAACCGAGAAATCCTGCTTTGGGGAATACCCCCAGTGTGTGACAATGGTTATATTTATGGCCCTTAACTGTGTGTGTTTTAGATTGTTCCTTATGCGAGTGATTGATATCCCGTACCTGAACATCAGTGGACCAGACTGTAAGTCTCTCACACTTCAGTTTCACTCTGCACTGATTAACGTAATCTCACCTCTGTAACGTATGTCTCCTCTCTCTCTCTCAGTGCAGCCAAAGAGAGATCATGTTCTTTATGTTACATTCCCTAAAGAGTGGAAAACCAGTGACCTGTACCAGCTCTTCAGTGCATTTGGTAACACACACACCCTAATACACTCCTCTTTAGTACGTTCACTACACCACTAATACACTGCCATTTGTAAACACCTGTCTCTCCAGTTATGTTCTGAAATCAAGTTTCTGTATTCTTTAAAGGATTGAAGCCACCTGCTGGTTGTTTTTAAAGTCCACATTTATTATTTGTGTGTGTAGGTAATATCCAGGTGTCGTGGATAGACGACACATCAGCGTTTGTTTCTCTCAGTCAGCTGGACCAGGTGCAGATTGGTACGGTTACTGTATTTACATCAACACTATTAATACAGTGCTCCACTTACACTGATGACATCACGCATAAATTAAAGATCTGATCCTGAGTGGTCTTTGCATGTGGGTGACATTATTGTCCAGTTATATTTCTGTAGGTCGTGGCATCATGACTCCTTTGATTAGAAATATTTCCTTCAGCAGGAAATCATCATTCCTCACTAAACCCATCATCTCCAGCAGGGGGAGACAGAACTCTCAATGGAACTAAACTATAGTGGGGCTTCTGCATATGCTCTGCCCTCCATAAACACAGAGGGGTTGGTGTGGATCAGTCTGTATTGGTTAGAGTTCTGAAGCCACTGGACATTATGGGAGGAGTCAGTGGGTGGTTCCTAATTCGAGGGCTTGTTTGATTTACTCCAATAAAACCAGTGTGATATCAGTTGCTGTATATATTTTTGACAGCAATAAGGCAGTAACAATGGAATACAGATGTTTCCTGAGGGTTTATGTAGATGTGACATCTCCTAATGGACTCTGATTGTTAGTGACTGTGTCTGTTTTCCAGCCATGAACACCAGTCAGTACGCAGAGAGTTACCGGATCCAGACGTATGCAGAGTACGTCCAGTCCAAACACAAACACACCAACACACACAGGAAGTGGTCCGAGGACGGCTGGGCCAACACCACATTCAGGTCTGTCGCCATGACGACTGCCTCAGCCTGCAACAGGTGAGGTCTACCTGTAAATGCACACAACGGTCCTCCTGACCTCTTGGGTCCCGCTGTGGTTCTGCATACTGTTAGCCCACTTCCCCCTGTGCTTCAGTTGTCAGGAGCCAAGAGAATGGACAGTGAGGGAAGAGGGGGGAAAAAGAGATGGTAATAGTGTATGTGTGTGTGTGCGCGTGTGTGTAGGTCACTAACTGGCAAGAGGAGTCTTAGTCCGAGTCAGGAAGATCAGACGTCTGACTTCAGTGGCATCACCGACAGCAACTGGAGCCATTTCACCAAGAAAATCAGAACTGATGGTGAGCAAGAGCCTTTCTGCTGTCTTTCTCTGCTCTCTCCATCTCACACCCATATCGCTATTTCTCAGTGTGTCTCTGCTGCTTTCTGACCTGTTATGTATCTCTCTCGCGATTCAGGTTCACAGTGGACTGCACATCACGAAAGCATTACAACAACAATCAATAGCTAAAAATACAAAACTAAGCAACGATATTTAAACAAGTGAAGACATGGTGAATAAAGCTAATTCAACCCCATTTCCAAAGAAGTTAATTTTGTGCAAAATAATGATATGCAAATTTATTTATACTCCTATATTTAATTGAAAATAGAAGAATGTTTGAATTTTAAATTATGGAAGTTTTTAGTAAAACAAAAAAGATCAGTTGAGGTGGGAGATATGGCCCTAAAATAATTTCAGGGTGTTTTGGTGATAATATTCTTGGCAATATGGGGAAAAATTCTGACCTTGAATAAAAAATATTTAGGATATTGATGTTTTATTTTCAAACCACCTCCACATGACAGAAGTTACGTGTCTTTTTGGAGGATATTTTTGAACACAGAGCAAATTTCCACCGGTTGCTGTGACTAAATGAATGTATGTTATGTAACTGAAACACAGGTGAGTAATTCCCTCCCCACTGTCAGAGATAATGGCCCATTAGCCTCCACTACATCAGTGAGACCAACTCAATCATTTGTAAACAGTTGTATTTATTTATTTAGCAAAGACGGACTACTTTGGAGCATCAGAGCTATAATTATGAGCTTCAGATGACTGCTTGAAAGCAGCAAAGAGCATCCAAAGGGTACTACAAGCCATTTTCCTCTTTATCAGCTGAGCTCTATGCCTCTTCGCAATTACAAAACACTTACCGTCGGCTTCACAGATTCCGTCATTAGAATACACTGCTGGACTAGTGTAGTGTCGAAGCCAACAGCGCCAAACATGCTGCTGAAAGACAAGTAAAATATATTTCACTTAGTCATCACAAATGAAGCGGTTCCTCCACAGGCAGCTGAAAAGTGACTGCCGTGTCAGAGCTCTGTGCTCAGTGAAACACAGCCGTGTTCATTTGTTTCACACGTCATAATCCTCCAATAAGAGTGGCTGGATTATCATGTTATTATCATATGAATAAGAATGGCTGGGCCATCAAGGGTCGCAGTCTGAGACATGCCTCTTATTACTTATCTTTCTGTAATAACCAGGTAAAAATACATTCCTTTTCAAACTCCATATATTTGAACCAGTCTCTGTCCTGAAAATGAATAGTGTTCTGATTCTGTGTTTTTCCGACCCCCCCCTTCCAAGACTTCTCCACTTCTCTAAATATTTCATAGTTTGGATCAGTTTAAATCTCTCTGTAAAATTTGTTCTGTTTTTATAACTGTGTGTTACAGCTGCAGAAAGTGGCGAGGGTGTTCAGTCATTCTCTGAAACTCTGGACTCCACAACAGACAGCTGGCTCAAACCGCAGTATGTCTCTCTCTCTCATATTCCACTCTCTCACTCATTTGTCTCTGAATGATGTCTCTCAGAGAATGTTAATCTGATCTTTTCCAGACCAGAAGGAGGAGCAGCATCCAGCAGCCCTACCCCAGGAGCAGCAGATCAGAGAGACGAGTGGCCAGAGCTCCCCACCAATCAGAATCAGGGTAAAATAAATAAACTGAAAATGAGATCCACCACCTGCAGGATCCTGTAGCTCGGGGGGGCAGAGCCTAAATGAACCATCTTTCTGTCTCTCCTCAGGTCCTCAGGCCTCGTCCACAGGACTCTTTGACGTCCCTTCTGTTTGGTAGCAGTAACCAATCAGCGGCCTCTGCCTGTCAGCCGACCAGAGGAGGCCGTCTGGGACCACGCCTACCCTTCAGCCAATCAGAAGGGACTGTGTCTGACCATCGCACTTGAACTCACAACCATAACAAAGCCATACGTCTCTGTGGCAAAGCAAATGGACACACTCTCTCCTTCTGTTCCTCTCGCACAACCTCCTCTGACCCACTGCTGCACAGGGAACAGGGGTCTCGCAAAGGAGCGCATAGACTTTGAGCAGCGTCGCGTTGTAGCTGTACACAGGTGCTCGGAATATGACCGGTAACGCTTCCCGTGAAACCAGTCTTCATAATGCTTTATTAATGCATCTGTAAGGTGTTGTAGCTCGTATGAGATTTTCCATGATTTTTATAGCACTTTCTAATGTATGGAATAAGCACTTGCAGGGACACAACACCTTATACATGTTTATTCCATGCAGCATGAGGTACTGATGCTTTAGAAGCACATAATACTCTATACTGCATGCATTATAAGGTACTGTAATGCACTGATATATTATTAAAAATGCATTATAACAATGTTAATACATGGAATAAACCTGAAAAAATGCTGAAACTTAATGCCAGGTCTTATACTGCGTTATAGATACGTCAAACACACTAAAACATTTTATAAACTGAGAGTTCATATACCCTTGGGTTATGGAGTGTGAAGTGTGGCATTGAGAGTCACTCTGAACTTATTACAGAGAAGTAGGGATTATGTTTGCCCTAGAACACCTTTACAAATGCATTTAAAAGCCCTATGAACAGTGTTCATGTTGAAGTGTTATGGTGAAACTCTTGCCGCTTTTATTAAACTCCGCTGTTCACAGCCAGCTGGGAGTCCTCTGAATCGACTGAAGGGAGAGGGAGAGACGGGAGTCATAGTTTAGAGGAATTCTGTTTGTTAGTTGAGTGTTTTAACGTGTTGTGGATTTAGAGAAGTGTAGTGAGTGAGCCTCTTCCTCTCTGAACAGGTCCTGATTATTGATGTATGAGATTGTCCTGTTATCTAATGACTTTTAAATATGGTTAGGTTTTTGATTTTTGTTGTTCCTCCTTTTGTTAATGTTTCCTTTTTTTGGCGAATTATTTTAATACACGTAGAATTCTCCCATTAAAAAAAAAAAACAAACCTAACCCCTCTTTTAGCCAACGCAGCCACTTAGCGCATCTGTATTTATTCCCCACTGTGAGGATTCTGAATATTCCTTTATTTTTTTTGTATGTAAATGTGGTGTTTTTGTCTGTTTACTATATTTGCCACTCTCTCAGCAGAACAGCTGCAGGTTTAAATGAAAATGCAGAATGTTTATCGGAACAACAGGAATATCTATGATTATTTTTTGTTTTTTGTATGATCAAGAGCCTCTTTGCAAGAGGAGGAAAAAAATTAAAGAATGTTTCTTAGATCTCTGGTCCCTTTTCTTTCCAAGTTCAAATGCACAGGATCCAGCCTTCCTTTCTTAGTGGCTTCTGGGCTGTGATGAGACACATTACATTCATGTGTTTTTAGTTTACATTGAGCAACAAGATCTTCTAAAAATGGATGCGTAAGCCTACATCAAATAAGTCCCTAGACTCCAGTTTTATTTCCCAACTCAGGTCCTTTATCAAATCAGGCAGTTCTCAGTTTTTGACTGATCAAATTTTCCCAGATGTGTAAGTTTGTGAGGCATTACAAAAATCCTCTGCCACACAACAACCCTCAAACACCAAAAATATCCCTGAATCTTTTACCTGTGACCAACGACCCCAGCCCAAATCCCTTTCCTGTGACCGACCTTCCCAGCCCACATTCCCTAGCCCACATTAGCAACACCTGCCACATTCCTGATAGTTCAAAGTTGGTTTGAGGTCATCATCTGGGAAATAAATGGGTATGCATACACAGAAACAATGTTAGGCAAAATGGTCTACATTTCACACACCAGAAAAGACACATTGTGTGACCCATTTTCAGGAAATGTTCTTTTAATGTAATTTCAGAACATTAAATACACCTAAAAGTCTGGCAAGAAGCAATATCTACAGTTAATGTATAAAACAATCAGCAAAAATCCAGCTTGCAGGAAAATGTCTAATAATAAAAACTAATTTGGCATTTGATCGGCAGTGATACCCCAGCTATCCATATGTGGGATAAGAAGTCCATAACTGTCCACTCTGAGGTACAAAGGCCTCTGAAGTCTTGTATGATTTATAACCTCAGTTCTGTGAAGAAGCAATAGCAGGCTTTTTTGAGAGTCTATCTCTTCTTAATCTCGATAAAACACAGACCGGAATATTTCACGCCACCACTGAGGAAACAATCAAAAACAGGTAAGTCTGTGTTAAAGCAACATTTTAAATGAGACAGCGGAGGTGAATGGACCCTGACAACCTCTACAAGATCCTCTTGGTTTTGGAGACGCCTGTTTCCATTCACAACCACTGGACACACTCTGTTATGGGGATTCTGGGAGAAACTGTGATTGTTTCAGTGTTTACCTGATGGTGCCTGGGAGGAGGACGATGCTGAGTGTGTTTTCCTGCAGAGATTTAAATACCTTCTTTATGTTTCTGTCCATTTGTGTAATTAAACTCTCCATCAGTACATCCTGTAAACAAACAAATCATTGATTATTACGATTTGTATTGTAAGACACTTTGATTTCTGAAACACATTTCACACCCAAACACACACAGGGGTGGGACAGTAATAGTGACTGCATTTATATGCACTTTCTGCAGTTATCTGATTAATCATCGTCATATAACATGTTTACTCGTACTCTACGTTCTTCTGATTACTCTGTATTTACTCATACCCAACTTTCTTCTGATTATGCGGTCCGTGTTTACTCGTATCCAACGTTCTTCTGATTACTCGGTTTGTGTTTACTCGTACCTAACGTCCTTCTGATTACTCGGTCCGTGTTTACTCGTACCCAACCTTCTTCTGATTACTCGGTCCGTGTTTACTCGTACCCAACGTTCTTCTGATTACTCGGTTTGTATTTACTTGTACCTAACGTTCTTCTGATTACTCGGTTTGTATTTACTTGTACCTAACGTTCTTCTGATTACTCTGTTTGTGTTTACTCGTACCTAACCTTCTTCTGATTACTCGGTCCGTGTTTACTCGTACCCAACCTTCTTCTGATTACTCGGTCCGTGTTTACTCGTACCCAACGTTCTTCTGATTACTCGGTTTGTATTTACTTGTACCTAACGTTCTTCTGATTACTCTGTTTGTGTTTACTCGTACCTAACGTCCTTCTGATTACTCGGTCCGTGTTTACTCGTACCCAACGTTCTTCTGATTACTCGGTTTGTATTTACTTGTACCTAACGTTCTTCTGAATACTCTGTGTTTACTCGTACCCAACGTTCTTCTAATATTCGGTTTGTGTTTACTCGTACCTAACGTTCTTCTGATTACTCGGTTTGTGTTTACTCATACACTACGTTCTTCTGATTACTCTGTTTACTCATAACCATCTTTCTTCTGATTATGCGGTCCGTGTTTACTCGTACCCAACGTTCTTCTGATTACTCGGTTTGTGTTTACTCGTACCTAACATTCTTCTGATTACTCAGTCTGTGTTTACTCGTACCCTACGTTCTTCTGATTACTTAGTCTGTGTTTACTCATCCCCTACGTTCTTCTGATTACTCAGTCTGTGTTTACTCGTACCCAACTTTCTTCCGATTACTCTGTCCGTGTTTACTCTGACCTAGCGTTCTTCTGATTACTCGGTCCGTGATTACTCTGACCTAACGTTCTTCTGATTACTCGGTGTTTACTCATACCCTACGTTCTTCTGATTACTCGGTCTGTGTTTACTCGTACCCTACGTTCCTCTGATTACTTGGGCTGTGTTTACTCGTACCCAACGTTCTTCTGTTCATTTCACACCCAAACACACACAGGGGTGGGACAGTAATAGTGACTGCATTTATATGCACTTTCTGCAGTTATCTGATTAATCATCGTCATGTAAACATGTTTACTCGTACTCTACGTTCTTCTGATTACTCTGTATTTACTCATACCCAACTTTCTTCTGATTATGCGGTCCGTGTTTACTCGTATCCAACGTTCTTCTGATTACTCGGTTTGTGTTTACTCGTACCTAACGTCCTTCTGATTACTCGGTCTGTGTTTACTCGTACCTAACCTTCTTCTGATTACTCGGTCCGTGTTTACTCGTACCCAACGTTCTTCTGATTACTCGGTTTGTATTTACTTGTACCTAACGTTCTTCTGATTACTCTGTTTGTGTTTACTCGTACCTAACGTCCTTCTGATTAATTGGTCCGTGTTTACTCGTACCTAACGTCCTTCTGATTACTCGGTCCGTGTTTACTCGTACCCAACGTTCTTCTGATTACTCGGTTTGTATTTACTTGTACCTAACGTTCTTCTGAATACTCTGTGTTTACTCGTACCCAACGTTCTTCTAATATTCGGTTTGTGTTTACTCGTACCTAACGTTCTTCTGATTACTCGGTTTGTGTTTACTCGTACCCTACGTTCTTCTGATTACTCTGTGTTTACTCATAACCATCTTTCTTCTGATTATGCGGTCCGTGTTTACTCGTACCCAACGTTCTTCTGATTACTCGGTTTGTGTTTACTCGTACCTAACATTCTTCTGATTACTCAGTCTGTGTTTACTCGTACCCTACGTTCTTCTGATTACTTAGTCTGTGTTTACTCATCCCCTACGTTCTTCTGATTACTCAGTCTGTGTTTACTCGTACCCAACTTTCTTCCGATTACTCTGTCCGTGTTTACTCTGACCTAGCGTTCTTCTGATTACTCGGTCCGTGATTACCCTGACCTAACGTTCTTCTGATTACTCGGTGTTTACTCATACCCTACGTTCTTCTGATTACTCGGTCTGTGTTTACTCGTACCCTACGTTCCTCTGATTACTTGGGCTGTGTTTACTCGTACCCAACGTTCTTCTGATTACTCGGTCTGTCTTTCCTCGTACCCAACGTTCCTCTGATTACTTGGGCTGTGTTTACTCGTACCCAACGTTCTTTTGATTACTCGGTCTGTCTTTCCTCGTACCCAACATTCTTCTGATTACTCGGTCTGTGTTTACTCGTACCCTACGTTCTTCTGATTACTCTGTCTGTCTTTCCTCGTACCCAACGTTCCTCTGATTACTTGGGCTGTGTTTACTCATACCCAACGTTCTTTTGATTACTCGGTTTGTCTTTCCTCGTACACAACATTCTTCTGATTACTCGGTCTGTATTTACTCGTACCCTACGTTCTTCTGATTACTCGGTCCGTGTTTACTCGTACCCAACGTTCTTCTGATTACTCGGTTTGTGTTTACTCGTACCCAACGTTCTTCTGATTACTCAGTCTGTGTTTACTTGTTACCTACATTCTTCTGATTACTCTGTGTTTACTCGTACACAACTTTCTTCTGATTACTCGGTTTGTGTTTACTCGTACCTAACGTCCTTCTGATTACTCGGTCCGTGTTTACTCGTACCTAACCTTCTTCTGATTACTCGGTCCGTGTTTACTCGTACCCAACGTTCTTCTGATTACTCGGTTTGTATTTACTTGTACCTAACGTTCTTCTGATTACTCTGTTTGTGTTTACTCGTACCTAACGTCCTTCTGATTAATCGGTCCGTGTTTACTCGTACCTAACGTCCTTCTGATTACTCGGTCCGTGTTTACTCGTACCCAACGTTCTTCTGATTACTCGGTTTGTATTTACTTGTACCTAACGTTCTTCTGAATACTCTGTGTTTACTCGTACCCAACGTTCTTCTGATTACTTGGTTTGTGTTTACTCATACCCAACGCTCTTCTGATTACTCGGTCCGTGTTTACTCGTATCCAACGTTCTTCTGATTACTCGGTTTGTGTTTACTCGTACCTAACGTTCTTCTGATTACTCGGTTTGTGTTTACTCGTACCTAACGTTCTTCTGATTACTCTGTGTTTACTCGTACCTAACGTTCTTCTGATTACTCAGTCTGTGTTTACTCGTTCCCTACGTTCTTCTGATTACTCAGTCTGTGTTTACTCGTATCCCACGTTCTTCTGATTACTCAGTCTGTGTTTACTCGTTCCCTACGTTCTTCTGATTATTCTGTGTTTACTTATACCCAACTTTCTTCTGATTACGCGGTCCGTGTTTACTCGTACCTAACGTTCTTCTGATTACTCGGTTTGTGTTTACTCGTACCTAACGTTCTTCTGATTACTCGGTTTGTGTTTACTCGTACCTAACGTTCTTCTGATTACTCGGTTTGTGTTTACTCGTACCCTACGTTCTTCTGATTACTCTGTGTTTACTCATAACCATCTTTCTTCTGATTATGCGGTCCGTGTTTACTCGTACCCAACGTTCTTCTGATTACTCGGTTTGTGTTTACTCGTACCTAACATTCTTCTGATTACTCAGTCTGTGTTTACTCGTACCCTACGTTCTTCTGATTACTTAGTCTGTGTTTACTCATCCCCTACGTTCTTCTGATTACTCAGTCTGTGTTTACTCATACCCAACTTTCTTCTGATTACTCTGTGTTTACTCATACCCTACGTTCTTCTGATTACTCAGTCTGTGTTTACTCATACCCAACTTTCTTCTGATTACTCGGTCCGTGTTTACTCTGACCTAACATTCTTCTGATTACTCGGTCCGTGTTTACTCGTACCCAACTTTCTTCCGATTACTCGGTGTTTACTCATACCCTACGTTCTTCTGATTACTCGGTCTGTGTTTACTCGTACCCTACGTTCCTCTGATTACTTGGGCTGTGTTTACTCGTACCCAACGTTCTTCTGATTACTCGATCTGTCTTTCCTCGTACCCAACGTTCCTCTGATTACTTGGGCTGTGTTTACTCGTACCCTACGTTCTTCTGATTACTTAGTCTGTGTTTACTCATCCCCTACGTTCTTCTGATTACTCAGTCTGTGTTTACTCATACCCAACTTTCTTCTGATTACTCTGTGTTTACTCATACCCTACGTTCTTCTGATTACTCAGTCTGTGTTTACTCATACCCAACTTTCTTCTGATTACTCGGTCCGTGTTTACTCTGACCTAACATTCTTCTGATTACTCGGTCCGTGTTTACTCGTACCCAACTTTCTTCCGATTACTCGGTGTTTACTCATACCCTACATTCTTCTGATTACTCGGTCTGTGTTTACTCGTACCCTACGTTCCTCTGATTACTTGGGCTGTGTTTACTCGTACCCAACGTTCTTCTGATTACTCGATCTGTCTTTCCTCGTAACCAACGTTCCTCTGATTACTTGGGCTGTGTTTACTCGTACCCAACGTTCTTTTGATTACTCGGTCTGTCTTTCCTCGTACCCAACATTCTTCTGATTACTCGGTCTGTGTTTACTCGTACCCTACGTTCTTCTGATTACTCTGTCTGTCTTTCCTCGTACCCAACGTTCCTCTGATTACTTGGGCTGTGTTTACTCATACCCAACGTTCTTTTGATTACTCGGTTTGTCTTTCCTCGTACACAACATTCTTCTGATTACTCGGTCTGTATTTACTCGTACCCTACGTTCTTCTGATTACTCGGTCCGTGTTTACTCGTACCCAACGTTCTTCTGATTACTCGGTTTGTGTTTACTCGTACCCAACGTTCTTCTGATTACTCAGTCTGTGTTTACTCGTTACCTACGTTCTTCTGATTACTCTGTGTTTACTCATACCCAACTTTCTTCTGATTACGCGGTCCGTGTTTACTCGTACCCAACGTTCTTCTGATTACTCGGTTTGTGTTTACTCGTACCTAACGTTCTTCTGATTACTCGGTTTGTGTTTACTCGTACCTGACGTCCTTCTGATTACTCGGTTTGTGTTTACTCGTACCTAACGTTGTTCTGATTACTCGGTTTGTGTTTACTCGTACCCTACGTTCTTCTGATTACTCTGTGTTTACTCATAACCATCTTTCTTCTGATTATGCGGTCCGTGTTTACTCGTATCCAACGTTCTTCTGATTACTCGGTTTGTGTTTACTCGTACCCAACGTTCTTCTGATTACTCGGTTTGTGTTTACTCGTACCCTACGTTCTTCTGATTACTCTGTGTTTACTCATAACCATCTTTCTTCTGATTATGCGGTCCATGTTTACTCGTATCCAACGTTCTTCTGATTACTCGGTTTGTGTTTACTCGTACCTAACGTTCTTCTGATTACTCAGTCTGTGTTTACTCGTACCCTACGTTCTTCTGATTACTTAGTCTGTGTTTACTCATCCCCTACGTTCTTCTGATTACTCAGTCTGTGTTTACTCATACCCAACTTTCTTCTGATTACTCTGTGTTTACTCATACCCAACTTTGTTCTGATTACTCGGTCCGTGTTTACTCTGACCTAACATTCTTCTGATTACTCGGTCCGTGTTTACTCGTACCCAACTTTCTTCCGATTACTCTGTCCGTGTTTACTCTGACCTAACGTTCTTCTAATTACTCGGTCCGTGATTACTCTGACCTAACGTTCTTCTGATTACTCGGTGTTTACTCATACCCTATGTTCTTCTGATTACTCGGTCTGTGTTTACTCGTACCCTACGTTCCTCTGATTACTCGGTCTGTGTTTACTCGTACCCAACGTTCCTCTGATTACTTGGGCTGTGTTTACTCGTACCCAACGTTCTTTTGATTACTCGGTCTGTCTTTTCTCGTACCCAACATTCTTCTGATTACTCGGTCTGTGTTTACTCGTACCCTACGTTCTTCTGATTACTCGGTCCGTGTTTACTCGTACCCAACGTTCTTCTGATTACTCGGTTTGTGTTTACTCGTACCCAACGTTCTTCTGATTACTCGGTTTGTGTTTACTTGTACCTAACGTTCTTCTGATTACTCGGTTTGTGTTTTCTCGTACCTAACGTTCTTCTGATTACTCTGTTTGTGTTTACTCGTACCTAACGTTCTTCTGATTACTCTGTTTGTGTTTACTCGTACCTAACGTTCTTCTGATTACTCTGTCTGTCTTTCCTCGTACCCAACGTTCCTCTGATTACTTGGGCTGTGTTTACTCGTACCCAACGTTCTTTTGATTACTCGGTCTGTCTTTCCTCGTACCCAACATTCTTCTGATTACTCGGTTTGTGTTTACTCGTACCCTACGTTCTTCTGATTACTCGGTCCGTGTTTACTCGTACCCAACGTTCTTCTGATTACTCGGTTTGTGTTTACTCGTACCCAACGTTCTTCTGATTACTCTGTGTTTACTCGTACCTAACGTTCTTCTGATTACTCAGTCTGTGTTTACTCGTTACCTACGTTCTTCTGATTATTCTGTGTTTACTCATACCCAACTTTCTTCTGATTACGCGGTCCGTGTTTACTCGTATCCAACGTTCTTCTGATTACTCGGTTTGTGTTTACTCGTACCTAACGTTCTTCTGATTACTCGGTTTGTGTTTACTCGTACCCTACGTTCTTCTGATTACTCGGTTTGTGTTTACTCGTACCCTACGTTCTTCTGATTACTCTGTGTTTACTCATAACCATCTTTCTTCTGATTATGCGGTCCGTGTTTACTCGTATCCAACGTTCTTCTGATTACTCGGTTTGTCTTTACTCGTACCTAACGTTCTTCTGATTACTCAGTCTGTGTTTACTTGTACCCTACGTTCTTCTGATTACTTAGGCTGTGTTTACTCATCCCCTACGTTCTTCTGATTACTCAGTCTGTGTTTACTCATACCCAACTTTCTTCTGATTACTCTGTGTTTACTCATACCCTACGTTCTTCTGATTACTCAGTCTGTGTTTACTCATACCCAACTTTTTTATCTGATTACTCGGTCCGTGTTTACTCTGACCTAACATTCTTCTGATTACTCGGTCCGTGTTTACTCGTACCCAACTTTCTTCCGATTACTCTGTCCGTGTTTACTCTGACCTAACGTTCTTCTGATTACTCGGTCCGTGATTACTCTGACCTAACGTTCTTTTGATTACTTGGTCCGTGATTACTCTGACCTAACGTTCTTTTGATTACTTGGTCCGTGATTACTCTGACCTAACGTTCTTCTGATTACTCGGTGTTTACTCATACCCTACATTCCTCTGATTACTTGGGCTGTGTTTACTCGTACCCAACGTTCTTTTGATTACTCGGTCTGTCTTTCCTCGTACCCAACATTCTTCTGATTACTCGGTCTGTGTTTACTTGTACCCTACGTTCTTCTGATTAATCTGTCTGTGTTTACTCGTACCCTACGTTCTTCTAATTACTCTGTCTGTGTTTACTCGTTCCCTACGTTCTTCTGATTACTCAGTCTGTCTTTACTCATACGTGCATGGGAGCAAACGTAACCAGACAAGGTCTCAGACACTTCTAATTCTGGGAATTAGTTGAGAAAGGTACATATTACTGGTAAAAAACATACTGAATAAGTAGATATGATTAAAAACAGTGGAATATCAAATCTGCTCCTCAATCCCAGGCACAGTACACACTGAAAGGCTACTGAGACCACACCCCTGCACTGTTCATTCCTCCATCACAGGTACAGCATAAATCCAGATGATTTATAAAAAGCTGACACTCACTGAAAGCACACATTTGGACCGAAGCACTACCTAAAGCCAGGTAGGTTTTGACGAGATTCATGTTTTCATTGACAGTGATA
Source organism: Hoplias malabaricus (assembly GCF_029633855.1). Classification (NCBI taxonomy): domain Eukaryota; kingdom Metazoa; phylum Chordata; class Actinopteri; order Characiformes; family Erythrinidae; genus Hoplias; species Hoplias malabaricus. Next base: position 56,288,643 of record NC_089801.1, on the reverse strand, counting down.
GCATTTAAATATTTAAGCAACTTTTAAATCAAGGTTAATCTCACAGTTACTTGGTGTCTGTTAAATCAGAAAAGATCAATGAGTAATTACATTTAAGAGACTAGTTTACCAAGGCTAGCAGGCTAGCAAGAGTTTAGCTTACCAAGGCTATTACCAAATTTTCCACCCCTTTGCCACCCTAGACACTTCTGAAATTTTCTCATAATTCTGTATCTGAAAATTCATCAAGTACCACCCGCTCCAACCAGTAGTTACCATGGACATGCAGCAGCTCGGGTCTCTATCTGTTATGGAGGGACACACGCTGTGTTTAAAAGAACAGATGCTGGTCTCCATCTCAGCAGCAGTGCAGAGAAGCTGTGAGGGGAGTAGCGCTGCCTGATAAATGTGAAATCATAAGACAATAATACCCATATTTGCAGCTAAAGTGGGCCCATGTTTACAAAAGTCGCAGCAGGAAGTTGATGTCACGTGTTCTGTGATATTACTGGATGTTGCAGGGCAGACATCAAATTATTATGGATAAGTGTGTGTAAACACACTCAGTGACACAGGAGTGCAGGACAGACTTATGTTGAATAAGAGAAGATGAAACCAAGCGAGGCATTCATAAGCCCAAGGGGATGTTTCTAACATGGCACTGGGCCACACACACTCCTCCTCCTCCTTCTACAGTGCCACCATGAGCTCCCCACATAGAGGAGCACCCAGCTACACCAAGCCCAGTGTGGTTCCCTGTCCCCAGTGAGTGTGGATTCTGCAGGTAAAGAATATCTGCTCACCTGTGGACAGGTGTGCTCTGCAGGCACTGCCTTCTCTTTTCCCACCTGTGTCCCTAGACTGAACGTTTCTCCATCCCTCTCCGTGGCACTGGGACAGGTGTGTGTCCAGGTTTGCATATGAGGTGGTGTGAGAGCACGACACACACTCAGTGTCCTGTTCTCCATCTGCACCTGGGAACCCAACACTGCAGATACACTCTCAGGGTTGACAAACTCTAAAACCGCAAAAACAAAGGACACAAATCAGGGAAAGTAGCGACGGAGAAGTCCATCTCAGCATTTACTTACAATCGACACACTTCTGGAACACTGCTGCAAGGCGTTGAGGCATTCGGCCATCTTTAGATGTCAGGCTCTGGATCACAAACACCATCCAAATTCACACTAAAGAAACTGGATGGAGTGCCATCTCTCCACAGAACACCGTTCCACTGTTCCAAAACTCAGTGCTGGGAGTTTTAAAAACTCATCATCACAAGGGGCACATAGCTGTAACTTCACCCTGAATGAACACTGAGTGTTCTGAGTAAGTTTATTAACTCACTGATACGAGCTGGTCGCCACTGTTTCCCAGAGTTCTTTGCGGGTGTGGTGATGTCATGGATGGGACCGAATGGGCTAAATGCCTGGAGGAGCTTGTCATGATGTTGTAAGGAGAGACCACCCACGTAGACTTCACCATCATTTAAAACGTCATCCTGTAGCTCCGCCAGAGACACCTGGAGATCCAGAGTCGACTCACTGACCGGCCTCTGGACCTGCAATTACCGCCACACACACGACGACAAGACACTGTAACTATCGTTAACTGAAAGGTTATATCTGTGTGGGTGTGTGTTTGGGGGGGTACCTTTATCGTGGTGTGGTGTATCTGCTGATTGTTTAGAGACTGAAGTGTGAGCTGGGCTCCCTCCGGCTGCTCAAACTCAACCACAGCGTAGAGCTGCAAACACAGACATGACAACTGAACACATCCCAATAGCTCCTTAAACACACACACACACACACACACTGTGTGTGAGTAATTCATAACATGCACTATGGGGACTTCTCTACCTCTGGGAGGGAAGGGAAGCTGTTTTAAGGTTGGGATTAGGGTTAGGTTTAGGCCAGTAGTACTTATATAACATTAGATAAACATTTGCATAATGAATGGAAGTCTATGTATTGGGTTGTATGTGTGTGTTTGTCTGTTTATATTCTCACCGTGTGTGTTTTCTTCAGTAATCTGATTGAGCGTAGGTTTCCATAGCGACAGAGAAGCATGTGTATTTTCTTGTGTGTGTAATTAGCTGGTAATGGGCCAACAAACAACACACACATCTGTTTCAACCTGTCCTCCATCTGAAACACACACACACACACACACACACACACACACACACACAGTTATACAGGATGCTTGGTTACTGTGATCACAGAAACAAATGCCAAACATAAAAGAGCTTGGCTTTGTCTGAATTATTAACATCTTTATTAACAATCTACTGGAAAAAACTACATCTATAACAAATGATTTAAATCAAATCTAATCTGGCACCTGCTGAAGGTGGAACTGTGTTCCTGACTCTGGAGTCTGACTGAGAGAACAGAACTGCAGAACACTCAGAGAGTAACACCCTGATACATTCCTACACACACCCAGAACCTGCAGAGAGAGACCAGAGAGAGATATAATTAAACAAATGAATAATTATTTAAGTCATTGTTATTATAGTGATGTTGTTGTTGTTGTTAACAGTAAGAATGTGGTCACCTCTGTGTCTGTGTTGCAGTAATGATGACGCCTCAGCTGACGAGAGGACGAGATGCCTTCTGTCACATCTGACCTGCCCACAAACAAAGCTGATTGGCCAGATCTCTGAAGGATATGTCCAAACTTCAAAGAGCTGTGGAGAGAGAAGTACTACTGACCACCACTGACCACATTACTAACCACATTACTGACCACTACTGACCATACACTGTGTTACTGACCTTAATATGCTGCTGTTTAAAGATCCATTTAAAGTTCCATTAACAGGAGACTGAGGAACTGGACACACACCCCACAGCTCCTCCAGATGAGTCTTTACTACCTGAGAGACCAAGACCAGAGAGACAGAGACCACAATCGGACCAGAGGGAGAGAGAGAGATCAGAGAGTCCGACCAGAGAGAGAGAGAGACCAGAGTCAGACCAGAGAGAGAGAGACCAGAGAGACAGAAACCACAGTCAGATGAGAGAGTCAGACCAGACAGAGAGAGAGACAAGAGTGAGAGAGAGACCAGAGAGACAGAGACCACAGTCAGACGAGAGAGTCAGACCCGACAGAGAGAGAGAGACCAGAATGAGAGAGAGACCAGAATGAGAGAGAGAGACCAGAGAGACAGAGACCACAGTCAGACCAGAGAGAGAGACCAGAGAGTCCGACCAGAGAGAGAGAGACCAGAATCAGACCAGAGAGAGAGAGAGAAAGGGACAGAGAACAGAGTCAGACCAGAGAGAGAGAACAGAGTCAGACCAGAGAGAGAGAGAGACAGAGAACAGAGTCAGACCAGAGAGAGAGAACAGAGTCAGACCAGAGAGAGAGAGAGAGAACAGAGTCAGACCAGAGAGAGAGAACAGAGTCAGACCAGAGGGAGAGATCAGAGTCAAACCAGAGAGAGAGACCAGAGTCAGACCAGAGTCAGAACAGAGTCAGACCAGAGAGAGGGAACAAAGTCAGACCAGAGAGAGAGACCAGAGTCAGACCAGAGAGAGAGAACAGAGTCAGACCAGAGAGAGAGAACAGAGTCAGACCAGAGAGAGGGAACAAAGTCAGACCAGAGAGAGGGAACAAAGTCAGACCAGAGAGAGAGATCAGAGTCAGACCAGAGTCAGACCAGAGAGAGGGAACAAAGTCAGACCAGAGAGAGAGACCAGAGTCAGACCAGAGAGAGAGAACAGAGTCAGACCAGAGAGAGAGAACAGAGTCAGACCAGAGAGAGGGAACAAAGTCAGACCAGAGAGAGAGATCAGAGTCAGACCAGAGTCAGACCAGAGAGAGAGATCAGAGTCAGACCAGAGTCAGACCAGAGAGAGGGAACAAAGTCAGACCAGAGAGAGAGATCAGAGTCAGACCAGAGTCAGACCAGAGAGAGAGATCAGAGTCAGACCAGAGTCAGACCAGAGAGAGGGAACAAAGTCAGACCAGAGAGAGAGACCAGAGTCAGACCAGAGAGTGAGAACAGAGTCAGACCAGAGAGAGAGAACAGAGTCAGACCACAGTCTGACTAGAGAGAGAGACCAGAGTCAGACCAGAGTCAGACCAGAGAGAGAGATCAGAGTCAGACCAGAGTCAGACCAGAGAGAGGGAACAAAGTCAGACCAGAAAGAGAGACCAGAGTCAGACCAGAGAGAGAGAGAACAGAGTCAGACCAGAGAGAGAGAACAGAGTCAGACCACAGTCTGACTAGAGAGAGAGACCAGAGTCAGACCAGAGTCTGACCAGAGAGAGAGACCATAGTCAGACCAGACTCAGACAAAACCAGAGAGGGACCCTGCTCTGCTCAGACACTGAGAGCTGCTGAGTGGGGGATTGTAGGTAATGTAGAATTTACCTTTTTGGGTCCATTGCTGATAAAATACTGAGCGAGGTCCAGAGCAGCTTGTGCATCTTCACAGGGGTCATGACCTCTTCTGCCCTCACACTGTATCTCTCTCCTTACACACACCCAGCCCCACACACACACACCACATGCATTTAGAAAGAAAATGTGTTCACCGGAAACCTTCTTGGAGATTTGTAAATCTGTTACCCTAAGGAGTGTGTGTGTGTGTGTGTGTGACTCACTGGAGGATGACCTCTGCTAGGCGTTTGAGTTTGAACTTCTGTCCAAACTGTCTGCAGTAGAGCAGCGAGGTGTCGATGACGTGGGGGTGGATCATCTGCACAAACACAGAGCCAAGTTTGCTGTTTTGTAAACAGTGATAAACAAACAAACAAACACACTAATCAACCATAACAATAAAACCACCTGGTTTCACTGCACTGTCCACTCTCTCAGCTCCACTGTCTACACCAGTTACTCTCCATACCTTGTTAGGTTCTTCAGTGGTCAGGACCCCCACAGAGCAGGTATGATTTGGGTGGTGGATCATGAAAAATGTGATGGTTTTAATGTTATGGCTGATCGTGTCTGTTTCACGCTGTTGGTTAGTGGTATGTGATGTGTTTGACTTCTGAGTGCAAATAAGGGATGTGTCAGAGAACACACTCCTGCTGCACAGAGCCTGTCCCTCAGATGGGAGCAGCCTTCTCTGACACAACCTGGCCACTGGGGGTCAGTATAACCTCTGATTAATCATGAGTAGGGCCAATGGAGGACACAACTGACCGCAGCTATAAACTCCCCCTACAGCATCCACAGAAACACTCAGAGGACGGGTCACACAGACACATGCATCTGACCTGATGTTCCCCACCTCTCGCCCACTGCACTCGGAGGGTCCTCACCTTCAGAGCCCGCAGGTCGTTCTCCAGAGAGTGTCCGACCAGGACAGCGTCCTCGGGCAGGAGGTCCTGAATCATCTTCTGGACGTCTTCCAGACGAGTGTCCACACCCTCCAGCATCGAGTGGGTGATACCAGAAAACCTGCAGCAACACACACCAGCTCCAATACACATCGCATAAACACAACACACACACCACAGAACAGACTCACACCTGCTTCAATACACACAGCATAAATACAACACACACCACAGACTCACTGACAGAGAGTGAGATGATTAAATGCAACAATGCTCCAATACACACCACATACACCACAGAACAGACTCACACACCTGCTTCAATACACACAGCATAAAACAACACACTCCATAGACTCACACACCTGCTCCAATACACACCACATACACACCACAGAACAGATTCACACACCTGCTCCAATACACACCAAACACACAACACACCACATTATTGGTAATCTCCTGTGTGTGTGTGTGTGTGTGTGTGTTAGTTATTACCTGGTGAAGTAGTTGATGATGGGGTTGTATGGTTTGACCAGTTTGTCCAATACACAGCGCCCCCGGCTGTCCACTAGGGCTACACGCGTTAACTCATTGCCTGCGTGAGTTAAACACTGAAACACACACCACAGACTGGTCAGGCTTACTGTCCCCACACACATACACACCTCCTGCAGGAGTCCTACCACTACCCCTGTTGCATTATGGGTAATATGGTCCAGTGCAGACTCACCATCTCACAGTCCAGCCCGAAAAGCGGGCTGCTGTCCGTCACAGGGCCATCAGCGCCAGAGCTCACAAACCCCTCACAGCTACGCAATCCTGCAGGGCATTGTAGGTACAGGGTTAGCCTGAGTGTGAAAGGGTTATTAAGAAGTAGTGCGTGTGTGTTATTACACCCTAATTTCTCCTTGAGGCACTGCCCATATTCTCCAGGCCTTTTATGAAGTGTGGAGTCAGAGAAGGATGACATATTTAAAACTGAGCATGAAGCTCTGGTTTTCTCCTTTTAGAGTTATATTTACCTTCCCTGGCTCTATTTTAATAACATATTTTACTAGCTGTTTTCACTCTTACTATTATTATTATTATTATTATTATTATTTTAGCGTTGTAGGAATTGTGGTTCAAACATGTGAAAGAATCAATGAACCCTTTACAGAGGAGGCCGACCACTCTATCCATAAAGTCGGTTTTAAAGCCATAGTTCACGCTTGTAATCAAGAAAAACTTTTTATAAAATTCAGATGTTTCCTCACTATAAACTACTGCTGGAAATCACTCTAATGTGTTTACGAAGCCCCAGCGTCTGTAAATGGGTAAAAAAAAAAAAACAAAGTGTCTGGGTCCGGTATGCTAGGCTTTCTCTCTCTTTGCTCACGGCAGACTCCAAACGCTGAAAAGCACCAGCCGAGATGAGGATATTGCTCTATTCCTGCTCCATATGGGGTAACACTGACTTATTTTTGCTATTACAGTTACATTACTTAAGGTGGAACTGACTCTCAATTCAGAAGAGCGCTAACTACATGAAAGTAAACACAGAGTGAAAATGCTACAAAACTAAACACCTCGAGTTACACAAGTTTCTGTGGGAATTCAAACAGTGAATAAACACTTACAGACAATTTACACTTCAGACACCAAGAAGATACAGTCGATTCTTACTCACACACACTGCTCCACCTTAAAAGATGTGGAGCTTAGGATTGCGCTTCCCCACAATCGTAGACATCCCCTTTAATGTAAAAAAATGTAAAGTGTCTCTCTCTCACCTTTAACTGGGAAGTTGCATTTAATCATCTCACTCTCTGTCAGCAGGATGTGGCTCATCCCTCTTTTCTTCAAACCAAACCTCTGCACAATGGGGTGACAGAGAACCTCAACTATACACACACACACACACAAATACAAACAAACAAACAGAATAAAAATAAATGTAACTACCTTGTTATTCCCTGAAAGAGACTTTTAGTTATACACTAGAACAGTATGGGGCAATATAGCACTCTGTAATGTTCATATGATCCACACAGTCTTTCTGACAATGTGTAATAAACTACAGGAAGAATAGGGTGCAATATAACGTTCTGTAAAGTTCATATGATCCTCACAGTCGTTCTGACAGAGTATAATACACTAAAGGAAGAGCAGGGTGCGATATAATTCTCTATAATGTTCATATGATCCACACATTCATTCTGACAGTGTGTAATACACTACAAGAAGAGTAGGGTGTGATATAATGCTCTGTAATGTTCATATGATCCTCACAGTCGTTCTGACAGTGTGTAATACACTACAGGAAGAGTAGGGTGCAATATAATGCTCTATAATGTTCATATGATCCACACATTCATTCTGACAGTGTGTAATACACTGCAAGAAGAGTAGGGTGCGATATAATGCTCTGTAATGTTCATATGATCCTCACAGTCGTTCTGACAGAGTGTAATACACTACAGGAAGAGTAGGGGGCAATATAATGCTCTGTAATGTTCATATGATCCTCACAGTCGTTCTGACAGAGTGTAATACACTACAGGAAGAGTAGGGTGCGATATAATGCTCTGTAATGTTCATATGATCCTCACAGTCGTTCTGACAGTGTGTAATACACTACAGGAAGAGTAGGGGGAGATATAATGCTCTGTAATGTTCATATGATCCTCACAGTCGTTCTGACAGAGTGTAATACACTACAGGAAGAGTAGGGGGAGATATAATGCTCTGTAATGTTCATATGATCCTCACAGTCATTCTGACAAAGTGTAATACACTACAGGAAGAGTGGGGGGCAATATAATGCTCTGTAATGTTCATATGATCCTCACAGTCATTCTGACAGTGTGTAATACACTACAGGAAGAGTGGGGGGCAATATAATGCTCTGTAATGTTCATATGATCCTCACAGTCATTCTGACAGTGTGTAATACACTACAGGAAGAGTAGGGGGAGATATAATGCTCCATAATGTTCACATGATCTACATGGCCATTCTGACAGAGTGTAATACACTACAGGAATAGTATGGGGCGATATAATGCTCTGTAATGTTCTCATGATCTACACGGCTGTTCTGACAGAGTGTAATACACTACAGGCAGAGTAGCGGATTAGCCCATAATGAAGGTGGATTAATATAGCATCCTGTGAATAATTGATCAGTACAGAATTCAGAGAGCTGCCACTGACCTGTAGGGGACGCAGTCTGGATCGGGTTGGGTGGGAACCGAGCATCAGGGACTTCAGAGTTGAGGAGAGCTGACAGCAGGTGACCTGAGGAGGGCACCAGAGTACATCTCTGTGGAAGAGAAAATAAATTCAAACTCAGAACAGCACCCCACACTGGTCACTCTCAGAAACACACACTGTAGACACAGGAATAAAACTGTATAAGGTTCATCACAAACAATATTTACACTTACGTCAAATCACATCTGTTTCTGGACCATACAACCACTACACTCTAAACAGCATTACTGTCTGTGTGTGTGTTTGTGTGTGTGTAACCCACTCACGGTGCTGTATTTCCTCCGTAGGTTTCTGAACTGACTGTAATAATTGTAGAAGTGGAGCTGAGTCAGTCCCTCCAGAACAGCCACGTTAACCCTCGCCACTCTACGTCTCCCACGTAGACGACACCAGCTGGACACAGACAGACAGACACACACACACACACACACATTGTCCCCACATCAGTGCACTAGCTGGACACAGATAAAAGTACATCCACCCCACATCACTCCAGATACCTCTTCAATATGTCAGTTTATGTACAGCACTGTGCACCTGAGAATATTATTATTATTTAAAAGAATTTATATTCCCAATATATGCTGTGATTGTATAAAACTCTATATAAAACCAATAATAATAATAATAATAAATACAAAAATATAAATACAATTAATAGATTATTTCTAAAAATTACACAGAATTCCAGAATTGGTTAGCATAGTAATTGTTTACTCAGGGACAAAATTCCAGAACACGATTACCATAGTAACTGATGACTTAACGACAGAATTCAGAAATGTTACCATAGCAACCCTTTACTCAGAAACAGAATTCCAGAACTATGTCACTACAGTAACTCTTTAATCAGGGAGAGAATTCCAGAAGTATGTTACCACATGTGATGAAGCGAAGATTGCCCATCACTAGAGACTGTGTATGTAAGTGTTATATTAGCCTGTATACTTATTTGTCTCTTTGCTAGCAAATTGAGTAAGGGAAGGTTGATTGGACAGAGCCCACCTATGGGAGTGCCCATCCTCATTTTCACTTGACCACAACCTACCCGGTGACTTTGTGTCTCATTATTAGGGATTCAGCGAAGCATCGTCACATCATAGCAACTCTTTACTCAGAAACAGAATTCCAGAATTATGTCACCACAGTAACTCTTTACTCAGGGACAGAATTCCAGAAGTGTGTTTCCATAGTAACTCTTTACTCAGGGACAGAATTCCGGAAGTGTGTTACCATAATAACCCTTTATCCACGGACAAAACCTGAAGTGTGTTACCATAGTAACTCTTTACTCGGGGATAGAATTCTAGAACTATGTTACTATAGTAACTCTTTACTCAGGGATAGAATTCTAGAACTATGTTACTATAGTAACTCTCTAATCAGGGACAGAACTCCAGAAGTGTTTTACCATAGTAACTCTTTACTCAGGGACAGAATTCTGGAATTGTGTTACCATAGTAACTCTGTACTCAGGGACAGAATTCCAGAACTATGTTACTATAATAACTATCTAATCAAGGAGAGAATTCCGGAAGTGTGTTGCCATAGTAAGTCTTTACTCAGGGAGAGAATTCCAGAACTATGTTACTATAGTAACCCTACTCAGGGGACAGAATTCCAGAAATATGTCACCACAGTATCTCTTTAATCAGGGACAGAATTCCAGAAATATGTCAACACAGTAACTCTTTAATCAGGGACAGAATTCCAAACGTCTGGTACAATATTATCAGTATTGATCCAGTACATATCTTTATATGGATCAGAATTCCTGATGTGTGTGTGACCAGAACTATCGGAGCATGTACCTGGGCTTTTTCGTGCCGTAGCTTTTCCCGAGTGTGGCGTAGTGCAGCAGCTCACACACGTCCTCCACTGTAATGGGCTCACACTGCTGCCCTGGGGTCCGGGAGAACAGAGGCTTACATTGCCTCTAGGACAGGGGAAATACACACACACAGAAACTGAACATCTGCACAGTCAGAACATCACTACAGTGTCAGAACATCTGCACAGAGACCGAACATCTGTCAGTACCTGTGCTGTTTGGTGGTTCTCCAGGGGTTCCTCACTGGTCTTTGCTCTTTTCTGAGCGCTGGACATTGGAGTGGCATCCAGTTTTCTTTTACTGCTCATCTCCACAGACATGATGGGCCCTCCGGTGACCTTGGAGAACCCTGAGGAACACACCGGAAACCTCTGAACTAACGGAACTACTGTTAGTGAGACAGGATCTCCTGAGGACTTTTCAAAAACCCTGTCTTCTGTGACACCTCACTTTTTGTGGCTCCTGTGAATCCAACGCTCCTAACATGCCGCAGATGTGGATTCAGTATCAGTTTTGACCACTATGACACACAGATCCACATCACTCAATGCTACTGCAGTACTGAGCTGTTGGACACTGATTCTGTATTGGCCCAATATTATTATATAAATAATTATGACAATCCAGGAATGTTATCATGTCAAATTTGCCTAATACTGACTTTGTAGGGAAATTTTTTTGATTCAGTATGAATTCTCATAATATTGATTCATTACTGATCCTCAGAATAACCATTTACTAAGAATCTTCACAATACAGATTCAGTATAAACCGAATAATATTGATTCAATATCGATATTCATAATATCGTTTCTGTATCCCAACTAAGGAGCTCCACTCTATTTTGACACAAAAAGTGATTCATTACAGACACGTGTGAATATTTTGAGCAGTTGAGAGCTCAGATGTGTGAGAGGTTAATTTTAGAATGAGTCGTAATCTCGTGTGTACGTTAACTGTGGTTAAACCTTTAATAAGCCCGAGTTTAACGGGAGTAAAGTGAGTTAAAGTGAGTGCATTAGACCCATGTTGCTGATCCTGCTAACTGCTACAGAGCTAAACCCCTCTAAAGTTGCTCTGTCTGAGGCTGCTGTCTCTGAATACCGCGATAATCTGGCTCTATATATTGCTATCTGTTATCCTGTGCCGAAGAAAAGCTTTATTTTGAAGAAGAAAGCGAAGGAAAATGAAAAATAATAGCTCACCTTTGCTGCTCTGAATCGATTATGTGTCCTGGCGAGTCCTATTAGCAGAGCGCCGAGTTGGCGGCGGGGGAACAGGATTTGAAATCGAGCCGGAGAGTATGAATTAAAGTTACTGAGTTTACGCTCGTTTTTGCTCCGTTTTATTACTCTACAACTCGGAGGAGGTCCACACAGCTCCCAGTCCCGGTCCGGGCTCAGAATCCTGAAAGAGAACCGAGCTTTAGAGGGGTTTAATTTGGCTGCTGACTTCTGAATGGGACAGAAACATGTCAACAAAGGAGCTGGCCAGGTCCAGTATACTGCAATATCTCTGTTTATGTCTCTTTAATAGTTTCTACTTACAGCTAACGGTGGGTTATATCTGTTTACAGTCGGATCATTTCATCTAGTTTTATACCGAGCATTTTACACTCTTTAAATACACAATATTTCTTAGAAAATATTTATAATTTACAGGTTAACTCCAGCCATTTCCCCATAACTTTCTGTGAGGGATTTTTAGAGGAGTACGTCTGGTTCCATTCACCTCCACTGTCCACTGCTCTGACTCTCACTAAGACTCTGTCCATCACTGTGTCTGTCTTAATGTCTAATAATCTCCCTGTCTGTCTCTTTCTCTTAGAGAGCTTGGTCTGATTAGAAGACGTGGCCATTCCTCCAGTGCTCAGAAGAAGCAGGTTGTTTTGAGTAAGAATGCAGTTCCTATTAAGTAAACCTGTGCTGAACCTGTGCTGAACTAAGCCTAGTCCTAGTTTTGAACAGAGGTTCTCTCCTGAAAACAAAATATTATTCAGATCTAGATTAAAGGTGCCTTAGGTGATTTTACCAGAGTGCCTTTTTGTGTTATTGTAGTTCACCTACCTAAGCAGCAGAGGTCACTCACCCTGCACCAGTGATATTAGTCAAGGTGACCTCCTGTGGCCAAGCAGATGAACTACAACAACAGACAGACTCTTCAGTCTGGAGAAAAGTTTTCCCAAAGGTTTTCTCAGAGACAGATTGCACTTGGGCTGATGTTGTTGCTGAAATAACTATATTTAATCATATTTTTCATATTTGTAGTACATACAAACTCACCTACTGCACTTTGTAATCTCTCGCTGGAAAATAGGCCCTCGAAGTTGCATGTATCTTGGGCTGTCACTATTGCACAGTTAGTTATGATTACTCAAAATCCAGTGTATCTGGACAAAGTCAGAAGGTTTGTTTGTTTTGTACAGATCAGCTGTTCTCATATCTGATCATCATCGACTTTGAGTCCACGTGTTGGAGAGAGAAGAACAACTATGGACAAGAAATCAGTAAGACACTTCCTTAACTGGCTCAGTCCACACAGGGTTATTACCATAGTGTAAACATTCAACGTTGTGTTACACTGTCTCAGGGGTTCACTAGTCACAGAAGACACTGGTCATTTTAAAGGTGACGTTTATGATTGTAATCTAAAAACCCTGTGTATAAATCTCTGAGTGTGTCTCCTCTCCATGTGCTGACCTGCAGTCGGTTAGAGCTGGAAACCACTCTAATGTGTTTACAAAGCCCCAGTGTCTGTAAAAGGGTTAAAAAAAAAACACAAAGTGTCTGGGTCTGGTATGCTAGGCTTTCTCTTTCTGCTTATAGCAGAGAAACGCCATTTGAAGGTTTTTAGATAACGGAGAGACTCCAAATGCTGAAAAGCACCAGCCGAGATGAGGATGTTGCTCTATTCCTGCTCCATAGGGGGGTAACACTGACTTATTTTTGCTGTTAAATTTACATTACTTAAAAGATACTGTCGCTTCTTACTCACACACACCGCTCCACATTAAAATATACAGTTTCTTCTTACTCACACAGAGCTACTGAACGTAAACAAACCAGAGAGAACAACAGTTCCCCACAATCGTAGACATAGATTTAAACCCAAGGAGTTTACCACAAGGGAACAGTGAGTTAAAAAAATTACAACAGTGAATTACATTCTGACACTGTAGGGGGCGCCCAGGAGCAAAACTAACAGATCTTACCTAGTGTTGCTGTAAATAAGCAGCTCGAAAGAGTCGGTACAGGAAATGAGACACATTTGAAACACCAGCTTTTCATTATCCAATCAAATCTCAAGGGGTAAAATCATGCTCCTCCCACATTAGTCCCCGCCCAGCCATCCCATTTTACTCTGAATTATCTCCCATTATCTGGTTACCTGGGCCGTCCTACACCGTGGGACACCTCCTGGTTTATGGGCTGGGGTCAGAACCTGCAGCAGTTTGCAACAGTGTGTTACGCTTCTCTGTTCTCTGCCGTAGTCGAGTTCCCGGCGGTGTTACTGAACACGTCCAGCGGAGAGATCGAGTCAGAGTTCCACTCCTATGTCCAGCCTCAAGAACATCCAGTTCTGTCCGGGTTCTGCACAGAACTCACTGGAATCACTCAGGTCAGGAACACAACACACTGCACTGTGATAGCTCTGAGACACACACCTGGGATCCGTCCTCACAATGCGCCCTGATTGGTCCACAGGCTCAGGTGGAGGCGGGGCTTCCCCTACGAATCTGTTTGTCCAGGTTTTCCCGCTGGCTTCTCACTCTGCAGCAGGAGAAAGGTGTGGTGTGTGTAACAGACAGCAAGGTCATGCCACCTTCCCCACACCTCTGCACCTTCCTCACCTGGTCAGGTAACGCACACCGAACACACCTTTAATCTGGATGAACTGTGTTTACCCTACTTCCTGTTCATTTAATTCAGATTAACTGTGTTTACTCTCTTTCCTGTTAATTTAATCTGTATTTACTGTGTTTAATTGTTTCCCCGCTCATATAATGTGGATTAACTTCTCTGTTTGCTCACATTGCTTTGATTTAAACTGGATTAATTGTGTTTACTCTCTTCCTGTTCATTTAATCTAGATTAAATGTGTTTAATCTTTTTTCATGTTAATATGAAATAGATTAGTTTTGTTTACTTTCTGGTTCATTTAATCTGGATTAGCTTTGTTTACATTCTTTCCTGTTCATTTAATATGGATTAGCTGTGTTTACTCTCTTTCTGCTTAATGTAATCTGGATTACCTGTGTTTACCTGCTTTCCTGTAATTTAAACTGGATTAACTGTGTCTACTCTCTTTCCTTTGCATTTAATACAGATTAGCTGTGTTTATTGTATTTCCCTTTTGTTTAATACACATTAGCAGATAACTGTCATTGTCGTTACAAGAGTAGCTGTGCTAACTGTATTTTTTGTTTGTTTTATTTGTGTGCTTGCTGGGTGTTTAATCCAGATAATGTTAAATCTGGATTAGCTGTGTTAAATGTTATATTGACAATTTTAATCCAGATTAGTGGTGCTGTTTTTCTTGGTTGATTAATCCAGATTGGGATCTGGGAGTGTGTTTGCTGTACGAGTGTAAACGTAAACAGATCAGTAAACCTGACGCTCTGAGCACATGGATTGACCTGCGAGCCACTTACAGGGTAAACATCATTCATTCATTCATTCATTCATTCATTCATTCATTATCTGTAACCGCTTATCCAGTTCAGGGTTATGGTGGGTCCAGAGCCTACCTGGAATCATTGGGCGCAAGGCAGGAATACACCCTGGAGGGGGCGCCAGTCCTTCGCAGGGCAACACACACACTCACATATTCACTCACACACACCTACAGACACTTTTGAGATGCCAATCCACCTACCAATGTGTGTTTTTGGACCATTGGAGGAAACCGGAGCACCCGGAGGATACCCACGCGGACACAGGGAGAACACACCAACACCTCACAGACAGTCACCCAGAGCGGGTATCGAACCCACACCTGCTGCGCCACCATGCCGCCCTGCAGAGCACTCTGTTCCCCATTATTAACCCTGTGTGTTGTGCCGATTGATCAGTCATCATTGAGTCCTTAGCCAGCCCCTTTGGTCTGTGTACAAATCACAAACAGCTGAGAACGAGGAGCTCCAGCCTGCAGGAGCAGGGAGGCCTTGCCCTTAAGCGAGGGAATGGCTTGCACCTTGTGGAACCCAAACACACTCCCAAGTGACCACCATCCACACTCCAGAAGCAGAACAAGAACCAGTGCTTTACCACCAGAGTGAACTGGGTTTGTGTCCCCCTCTGGAGAGGGGTCTCGTGGTTGTGTGTTCAGGTTCTGCAGGGTGTGAGGTGTGAGGGCAGCCCCAGCCCCGTATCACTATTGGAGTTTCTCAGAATGACGGGCCCACCATAACCCTGCTTTGGGAGGAGGGAGGTGGAGCGGAGGGGGCTCACCCCAGCGGTGGGCTGCAGGGTGTAGAGGGTGGTGCTGTGGTGGAGATGATGCTAATGTTCGCTCTGTTCCTCAGACGTTCTACGGCCGGAAACCGAAAGGTCTGAACGGAGCTCTGCAGGACCTGGGCATTCAGTTCAGTGGCAGAGAACACTCAGGTACACACACACACACACAAGGGCCCTTATTCATGTGTGTATTAGTAAAGTATATATTTTGGTCTGTGTGAATGGGTATTTTTGTGTTTGTGCATAATTATATTTTGTTTATTTATCTGTCTTTGTGTGTGTGTAGGTTTGGACGATGCTCGGAACACGGCTCGTCTGGCCTGGAGGATGATGATGGACGGCTGCGTGCTAAAAGTCACCAAATCTTTAAGCAGGGTGAGTGGGTCTCTCTCAGGTCCTCTTCTCCCCCATGGGTCTCATTCAGGTCCTCTTCTCTCCCCGCAAGACCTGCACAGGTGATTACGGACCCTGCGGCAGCCAATAAACACACGTTAAAATGAATATAATGCATCAGCTGAGACCTGTTCTGCTACTTTAGTCTTACACTGGAGCTACCGGGCTAATGTCGCTAACATACTCCAGTTAGCATGACCTACACACTGGAGTCCTCACACACTCTCCTTGAACCATGTGCAGTAACACACACACACACACACACACACACACACACACACACACACAGGGGCAGTAATCTTCACACCCCACTAAACCCACTATTCTATACTCACCTTGAGGGTGTGTGTCTGTTAACTAGCATAGCAGATTTATTAGTGTTCTCCTGCAAATGTGTTGAGTTCCAGTGACATGTTGGTAACAGATACACCTTTCAGCTATGATCTGATTGGTCCGTGTACATGTTGAAATGCATGCTGGGAGTTGTAGTTTATTTTATGGTAGTATATATACCTTTCAGCTGTGAGGTGATTGGTCCATGTAGACTGTGAAAAGCATGCTGGGAATTGTAGTGTGGCGAGTGGAAGTGTGTCTTGGGCGAGTGAAGGATGTGTGTGGGAGAAGGGAATGGGGCAGGGTTTAGAGGGGTGTGGTTTTAAAGGGGTGTGGCCTGTTTGTTGTTAGCCCCTTTTTAACCCGTAGCTCTGGTGTAAAACTAAAGAAACTGAAGCCAGGCTCTGTGTCACGTCTCTGTAATCCTCTCCCTGTTTGATTTCAGACTCCGGTGAAGTCCAGGCCTGTGTGTGTCCGCAGCAAGACTAACACACACTCATCTGCGGAAGAGAAACAGACCTCAACACACTCTGGTAACCATGGAAATGTGACCCCAAACACACACACCAGTACGAGTGTGTGTAAAAGTCTGGTGACCACGCGCACCGTCCTTTCCTCTCTCACCAGCGCGGTGTGTGTCAGCAAACCCCAGCTGCACACGACTCTCCCAAACAACACACACACTTTGACCTTTGACCCTGAGACCGAGGATTTTAATTGGTCGGAAGATGTCCTAGTCCCGGAAGAAACAGGAGGCTCTGGTTCCTATGACGACGTGCCATTGGAGGAGTTTGTTGCTGCGGATGCATTTACCACAAGGCCATGCCCACCTGAACCACACATCTCCAAGCCCTGCCCCTCAACACCTGCCCCCATCCCTCTTCTCCTACACACATTCTTTACTTGCCAGGGACACACATCCAAGAATACAAGTCCCAGCAAGCAACTCACCATCTACACAGACCAATCAGATCATAGCTCGGTTAGTTTCAAAGTTCCACCCTCGGTTCTTTCATCCAGCACCAACCAATCAGCTCGGCCGTCACACTCCAGGTCTGTCAGCCAATTAAAATCCTCCTCCATCTTCGTCAACCAATCATCACCCACTTTCTGTTCCAATAACCAATCAAAAATCTCCAACTCCCACAAGTCAGCATCCTCTTTCTGCTTCGGTGACCAGTCAAAACGCTCCTCAACCTACATCAACCAATCAGCTCTCTCCTCCATCTCCATTAACCAATCTGCACCCCAGACACGCATTAACCAATCAGATACTTTCTGCTCCACTAACCAATCAAAACTCTCCTCCAGTTCTGCCCGACACCCTTCTTCAGTGTCTAAAGTGACCGCCCCGTTGTGTGAGTGCGGGCGCAGAGCCAAGCGCCTGACCGTGTGTAACGGTGGACCCAATCAGGGACGAGCCTTCTACACATGCCCAATCAGGAGGAGCTCTGGCTCAGGCCCTGCCCACAGAGGGGGCTGTGGTTTCTTTAAGTGGGAGTCAGCTGTGATTAACTCCACCCTCAAACTGAACAGGAGGATTAGCTTCAGTGTCACAACATCGGCGTCTAGGAACTTCCGCTGAACTGAGACACAAACATGGTCCACTGTCCACACTGGGACTCTGTAAATCTACAAACACACACTGTAGTACATCAGTTGCTCTACATACTTTTTAATGGACAGCGAATGGACATGGTTTAAACACTCCAGCAGCACTGCTCTGTCTGATCCACTGTGACGGCTGTGCTGTTATTGATCAGGTGCTACACAGTGTTCCCTCAGTTCAGATTGGTTAGTGTTATGTTTTAACTATATTCAATTATACAGGTTATAAATATTATTTTAATAAATTAGGCAGCTCTGTGGGTGCAGAATACATGTGTGGACGTGTTAAAACGTTAAATATTAGTTTTATGTAAATGTACTTAATTTTTTTAAATATGAAGTGAGAGGAGACAGAAGCAGGTTTTTAAAAACTTTGTTTTATTTCTTAATATTTCTTATGTAATAGTTTTACCTTTTAATGTTTTTATTAATCAACTGTAATAATATAATCAATCTGGAGTTAAACACTGTTTTTACATTGTGATTTAAGCTGAATAAAGAATAAACCTCTGAAATAGTTTCAATGCTTAAACGCCTCAGGGACCACGTGCTGGGGAAAACGCGTTTCTCGGGGAAGGGGATGTCCCTCCTGGAGCTCCGTTTCTGAGCAGCAGCTGCAGCTGGAGACTTCACTGTCGAAATAAATGTGCCTGGCAGACTAAAAGAGATTATTTAAAAAAAAAAACAGTGTGTGGTATTTTAATGTGATTTAGTGTAGAATTTAGAATGTATCAAAGATTTTTATTCTGAGGGAATTTAGAATTTTCAGAGCGGGGTCTTTTATTTTGACATGGATAGGAACTATATTGCTGTTAGCTTCACACCCGTTACGGCTCTGCTCGCGCGCTCACATAGACACGCACGTGTAAAGTTTAACGAGTTAGTAATTTAAATGTATGGATGAATGAATGAGTTGAGTGAAAGTTTGAGGACATCAATAAAACGCGTTTCTGGGGACTCGAGTGTCTGCGATCTGTATTTTTTCACTTCCTTGCTCTGCGTGAGCGCGCGCGTTCTATGAGTGTACAGGTTAAAGTGTTTGTGTTGTTGTGTGTGTTCAAGTGAAGGACTGTGTAAAAGTGAGGTTGTGTTTGTGTAGCCCTGTGTTCAAGTGAGGGATTTTACAGGTGTGTCTTCAGGTGAGGGACTGTACAGGTGTGTGTGTGTGTCTTCGGTTGAGGGACTGTATAGGTGTGTGCATGTGTGTGTCTTCAGGTAAGGGGCCTGTACAGGTGTGTGTGTGTGTGTCTTCAGCTAAGGGGCCTTGTACAGGTGTGTGTGTGTCTTCAGGTAAGGGGCCTGCACAGGTGTGTGTGTGTCTTCAGGTAAGGGGCCTGCACAGGTGTGTGTGTGTCTTCAGGTAAGGGGCCTGCACAGGTGTGTGTGTGTCTTTAGCTGAGGGACTGTACAGGTGATTTGTCTGTTCAGGTGAGTGGGGGTACAGCTTAGTGTGTTTACAGATAAAGGCTTGCTCTGTGTCATACCTCAGGTGAGAGTGCCAGTACAGGTGTGTGTTTGTATTTTGAAGTATGTCTGAGGACAGTAGGAAGCGCACGTGGCGGGCACATGGTCATGGTGCGAAGCGTCCTCGGCGTGAGCGTATGCTGAGCATAGGGATGCAGGGTGTCCTGATCACCTGCAACATGAACACTCGCAGGTGCACCGCCGAGGCCTACAGCCTGCTCGGAGAGTATGGAGAAAAACTCTACGGACCAGAGCAGGTGAGGATCAGGGACTTGGACCTACTCTAAACCCGGTTAAATGGAACTAACTGCTCTCTGTGAAGTTTGGGGGCAATTGTGCTGACCTCAGTGTATTCTATAAGCCAATCAGCTTGGGTGGGTGGGCTTAATGATTGTCATACTCTGTCGCAGTTGGCCGATCCCGAGGGCAGTAACAGTGAAGAAGAGGAGGATGAGGATGATGTGGAGGCAGCGCTAAAAAAGGAAGTGACTCAGATTCAGTCGTCCAATAAGAAGCAGCGGCGGCGCTTCCAGGCAGTGGACAGCGGTGCAAATAACGTTGTGTTTATTCAGACTCACAACATCGGTGAGAGACATTTTACAATAAGAACTTACTCTACTGCTATGAGCTACCAACTTGTTATGGATCATTAATGCTACATGCTATGGGTTAACACTGTTAACAGCACTAATTCAGGGCAGTGGTAGCTTTTAGTGAGTAGCTTTATGGATACAGAGCTCCGTAATGAGCTGGGGATTCAAAGCAGTGTTAGATAATAGCATGTAGCATCATTGATACAGAAGTCCCTTAATAACCTGGTGATCCAGATTGGTGTTAGCTAATAACATGTAGCATTATTAATAAGGGCCTCTCTAAAGAGCTGGTGATTCAGAATGGTGTTAGCATGTAGCTTTTCTCTCTCAGAGCCGGAGAAATTGGTGCACCACATCCTGCAGGATCTCCACCAGACAAAGAAGAAGAAATCGAGGGTGATTCTGAGAATGCTCCCTGTGAGTGGAACCTGCAGAGCATTCCCAGAGGACATGGAGAAGTACTTGAGCTCTTATCTTGAACCGTGGTTCAAAGCTCCAAACCACGCCTCCTATCAGATCAGCTTCAAAGCTCGGAACAGCAGCCACAACAAGAGAGATGACGTCATCAAAGCCCTGGCAGGTACCACCCACTTCTACTTCATCCAGCTAGTGTTCTCCTCTGGGCGTGCTTAGCTTATAGAATGCATACAGAGGTTAGTGATCTCCTCTGAGCGTGCTTAGCTTACAGAACGCATACGGAGGTTAATGTTCTCCTCTGAGCGTGCTTAGCTTACAGAACGCATACGGAGTTTAGTGTTCTCCTCCGAGAGTGCTGACGTGCTCCTCTGTCTCCTGTCCTCAGGTTTGGTGGCAAAGCTGAACCCAGAGAACAAGGTGGACCTGACGAACCCGGAGCTAACTGTCATTGTGGAGATTATCAAGTCCGTGTGCTGCGTCAGTGTGGTGCGGGACTACACTCTCTTCAGGAAGTACAACCTGCAGGAGGTCACCAAGGGCTCGTTTAATCAGGAGCAG
This sequence comes from Hoplias malabaricus, assembly GCF_029633855.1. Taxonomy (NCBI): domain Eukaryota; kingdom Metazoa; phylum Chordata; class Actinopteri; order Characiformes; family Erythrinidae; genus Hoplias; species Hoplias malabaricus. The sequence goes on along the minus strand of NC_089801.1, from coordinate 56,267,456 downwards.
GCCTCCCAGGAGGCTACGAGGCAGAAGGAGGTGGAGGCAAAGAAGGAGGGGGAAGAGAAAAAGGAAGGAGCAGGAGCGGATGGGGCAGTTGCTCAGGGCAACGGGAACAAAGAGGCAGAGCAAGAGTGACTGACAGTTCAAAATAATCATGAACACTTTGGTTTTCACATATTTAGCTAGATAACTTAAGGCAGAGTTTAAGCCTGCTGAAATAGGACAATACTCAGCTGTGGGCTTAAGTTATCTGGCTAACGCCAGCTGTGTAAAATACTGCAGTTGTCTGAAATTTGAATAACTTATTTAACTTAGAACTGTTATTTTGTTTTTTAAGGAGTTTAGATTAAGTTACCTGGTTAAATCTTGCTTTGTGAAACACACCCCAAGTTTTGTGATTATGTCAGTTTAGTGAGTTTACTTAAGCCTAAAGTCGGACCTGTCCGGTCAGCAGTGAGTTAGACGAAACTTAACAGTGGGCAGTACTGAGATTTGGGCTTAAGTTATCGGGCTAACTTTAACTTATCTGTCTGAACATGGACTTTGTCCCCTAGTGTCTCACTCTGGGGTGTGTTGTTAGTATGGTAGCCTGTGTGTGTGTGTTTGTGTTTATTACTGTGTTGTGTTTTATTCACACAGTGGAGCCCAATTTATACTTCTGCATTAACTTCATGTAAAATCTGCTCTGTCCCAAACAGCACTCTACTCCCTAAATAGCGCACTTTAAAGATGTCTAATTCTACTACACTACTGCATTGTGTACTATATAGAGTAGAGGGAGGTGTTTGAGATTCAGCCCCTAGTGGTGCGGCCGTGTAATTGAAGAGTGAAGCGGAGAAGAGAACTAGAAACGCTCGCAACACTCTGTGTCAAGTAAATCACAGAAGTATACATTGGGCTTTAAAGTGGTGTCAGTTTAGCAAACAGCTGCTTTAATGACTTTTACAGCCTCTGTTTTAATTTATCAGGATTAACTGTTATGTGAAATGAGCTGCTCTGGGCTCAGCTCTGTTTTAGTTTGAATTTATTTGTGCTCATCCTGAATAAAATATGACTGTGGAATCGGTTCTCTTCTGTGCCACACCAAACACTGTCACAATAAAACACAGAGAATTAGAGGGTTAGAATACGTTTGAAGTTAGGGTTGGGTTCGGGAACCAGAAGAGGATCCAAAATCACATGAAGTGGGTACATTTAAAAAAATAAAAAAATAAAAATGTCTGTAGTGATTCCACTGCGGTGAGTAAAACACGTGCGTAAGGCCGGGGCTGGTGTGTCGGATAATACAGCATCACATGGTTCCATTTGGATTCGCTCGGCTTTAGTGTTAGCTGAAATGTCCGTAACCCACGTGCTACATTAGCCACATCCACAGACAGCACTAGCACATCGGTAGCACAGCCACTTCTCGTTAGTGATAAGGGAAATTAACCAGGGAGAAAACACGAGAGTCACTGAGATACCGACTGCTACAGCCTCCTTCAGTCCAGGCACCCTCCTTTAAGTAGGCAGAGCTTTTTTTCCACGATAGTAGTTTTGTGTTCTATCTACAGATAGTTGAGTATTTATTCCAGTGAAATGACCAAGGTGCTACGCCCTGACTGTCACAGCACACACTGCGAGGCCAAAAAAACCAAAGCAGTCCAAACAGCACATGCAGGGGCAGCGGAAGAGTTAGTGATGTTTTGTAGGGATCTGTGTGGCAGATAAAACAGTAGCTGTCAATGCAGTAAGGGAAGGTCTGGTAATAAAAGACTAGAATTCATGATTCACAGCTGAAAGATCAAAAGATAAACCTAATGTTGGGGACATTTTATTCTCCCGAGCTTAACTTAACCTTTAGGAACTGCTCCGTAAGGGGGTGCTGTTCACTTTCTCATTCCTGTCTTCTTTCCATATTTTTCTCTATCTTCTGACTTCATTTTTCTTCCACCCTCCCACTTTCTGCTTCTGTCCTCTATCCCTCCTTCCTTCACTCTAAAGGTAATGTCATTCTGAAACAATGTCATTCACCCTGTGTGTGTGCTCTCTCTCTCTCTCTCTCTCTCTCTCTCTCTCTCTCTCTCTCTCTCTCTCTCTCTCTCACACACACACACTCTCTCTCTCAATCTGTACACCTCTCTCTATGCTCCCTATGGGAGGAAAGGATTAGCATCTGTTTAGCCTGACCTTTCCGCTCTGCATGTCCCCGGAGTTTCACACACACACTGCAGAATCAGCCGTCTTCTCGTTAAAGCGATGCTCCACTCAGTCAGAGTGTGAGTAAGTTTCTCTCTAGTTTTCACACTGTGCCCCACTTATGCCCCACTGACTCAGTTCAGCTCCACAGTGCCCCCTTTGGCCTGGCTTCACTCTGCTAAATGTGAGTGAGAGTGCCAGGAACGCACCGCACCTGTGGGGTTCAGATTCTTGACCTGTCCCTGTAGCAGTCATCAGATTGAACCCAGATTAGCTCTGTTAGCCTTCGTCTCTCAGCAGCTCTCTCTGTAATTATTACTGTTTTTAATAATATTCCTGCTGTTGTTTTTGTGACTGTTATTATAATTGATATAAACAAGATTGTAAATATTATTCACATTAAGTTTGTTATTAGAGTTATTATTCCCCCCTCTCCCCCTGCGGTCTGGTGCTCTGGCCCCCGTCCCCCGGCCCCCATTATAAACCTCTGAATGTTATTAGTGATGTCTGTGGAGAGTTGGAGCCACATTTCCATAATCTTTTACACAGCTGTTATTCTCAAGTCCCAGCAGAGAGCGAGCCTGTGTGTGTGCGTGTGTGTGTGTGTGCAAGGTCGTTGTTGTGTATGTTAGCTAAGGTAAGTGTGCACAGAGTGGTTTTAATGAGAAAAGCTTATCAGTGTTTAACACACTCTTACTCCATCACTGTGGCAACACAGCAGGAGAAATCTGATTGGCTCATTAGTGGTTGTTTATTTGTTTGTTTATTGTTATTTCAGTTGTTTACCTGCAGCTGAAGGAAGGTCATGAGGGTCCGACTGTGTGTGTGTGTGAGAGAGAGTGGGAGTCTTGTTGTGACCTTGTTAGTTGGTTACAGGGATAGAATAACAATTCTCTCTCTCTCTCTCTCTCTCTCTCTCTCTCTGTTTCATTCCGTCTGTCTCTCTCATAAAGAGTGTATTCAGCTCCTTTAACCCTTTGTGGACACAGTTGTTGGATGCCAAGAGTGTGTTCTTCTTTTCACTGCAGTAACACACTCTATTCACTCGAGAAGTTTTACACTAGTTTTACATCTATCTGGGTGAGCCTTAAAGGAGCTGAACTCACTAAAGGGTTAAACTTTTGGACACATGGTGAACACACTGAAACATGTCGCTACAATATTTGCCCAAACATTTAGCTTACACCTTATGCTAATTTTCTGCGGCAAAGCTAATAGTTAGCCAACTGTTAGCCTGTTTCACCCCAGCTAGCATGCCTTAGTGTGGCCCATATGGGTTGAACAAGGCTCTAAATGGGACTGAGGAATTATGGGTAGTGTAGTCAATATGGGCTTAGCTGAGTTAGGAGATGACCCACCCATACCCCGCCCTAGTGCATGAAAAAAGAAAGAAAAAGACGAATGCTGCCATTTTTTATCCATTCTCCATTATAGCAGGAGCAGAAACGGTGAAACTCCTGGATTCGCATGTGTTAGCAGGCTAGTTCTGCACACGCTGCCGCTAATCTACTGACGTGGATGTCTCTGGTTGGATGTTATTAACGTAAAGAGCGTGAAACACTTAGCCTTGCCCTTGCCTGCAGCGGGCTAGCGGCTTCTAAAAGATGTTAGTGCTACAAACGGACTGAAGGCATTGTCATCTTTTGTCTGCTGTGATTGTGTTTGAGAGTGTGTTAGTAAGGTTAGAGTTAGCCTCTGTGGTCAGGAGAGCAAAAGAAAGGGCGAAATGAACGACGATACCAAACCAAATCCTGTTAGCGGCAGCTGCCTCTGCGAGGGACATGATGCTAACGCTAGCTGTCTGGCCACTTCTAACAAGCGCCGCCCCGGACATAAAAGATATAAAAGAAATAAAGGAAATAAAAGAAATAAAGCACGAGCGAAGGGATGAGAAGAAGGGGAGAAGACGGCTGGAGGTCCATCCTTCGCTCATCAAAGATGGCCGCCCCGCGTTTAGTGCTGGAGCTGATCCAGTGGAACGCAAGCGCGAGCGGGGTTTTTCAGGGTAGGTACCTCCTGCCCTCTGAAGAGTGTGAATGCAAACTCTGGCTTTAAAATTCAAATATTTTCTTTTTTGCGGCGAGTCTTTTCTCCCAGCGTGAGAGAGGCTGAAGGGCTCATTGTGTGAGTCGCTCAAAGCCAGCACATCAATCGCTTTGACTGGCGCGGTTAAAGAAGTCTAAAAAAGACGCATCAAAGACGCTAATGCACACAGCTGTGCGTGTGTGTGTATGTGTGTGTGTGTATGTATGCCTCTGTTTGTTCCTATCAAAGATGCTAACAAACACTTGGGTGAGTGTGTCTCTGTGTCCATTTCAAAGAAGCTAATATAGTGTATAATAGTAAGTGTGTGAGAATCCAATTCAAACACGCTAACATGCTACAGAGTGTAGGAGTGTGTGGGATTGTCCCTATCAAATATGCTAACAAACATTTTTGTGTGTGTGTGTGTGTATCTGTGTCCATTTCAAAGAAGCTAATATGCTAGTAAGTGTGTGAGAATCCAAATCTAACACACTACAGTGTGTGTGTGTTTATATCAAACAGGCTAATGTGCTAGTAAGCATGCTTATCAAAATTGCTAACACACTAATGTGTCTTTTTTGTCCACTGTCGTGGATTTACCCACAATCCCCCTCCCCATACCCACCCCCCCAGGCGCGTTTCACTGCGATAATGCGCTAAACTAACGTTTGGGGAACAGCGGGCGGCAAAGCCCATAATGCACTGCAACTAATCCAATCAGAGATTAAATACAGCCTCGCTACACACACACACATACACACACACAAAGACAAACAGCAGGGGAGGCGACCTCACCCACACACACACTTCACTCTCTCTGTGAGGTTCTCTACTGAACTAAATAGTATCAGTGTATTATTAAGTATTTTGTATTATTTCTGTACATTTTGTTTTGTATGCGATTTTATGTTTTTATATTATTTTGTATTATTTCTGTTTGTTGGTTTGCGTTTGTTGTATTGTTATTGTATGTTTATAATCATTTAAACCAGCACAGATAAACCTACCACAGCATCCTTCAGGGCCACATCTGCACAACTACATTCAGCATTTAGACTTCACCATAATGTCCACAGGTGTGAGTGAGTGAAACTGACTGTGCGAGTGACAGGGTGAGTGTGTGAAACTGTCCACAGGTATGAGTGTGTATGTGACTGGGTGAGTTTGTGAAACTGTCCACAGGTGTGTGTGAGTGAGTGACTGGGTGAGTGCGTGAGTGACTGGGTGAGTGTGTGAAACTGTCCACCTGTGTGAGTGACTGGGTGAGTGTGTGTGTGTGTGTGAGTGACAGGGTGAGTGTGTATGTGACTGGGTGAGTTTGTGAAACTGTCCACAGGTGTGTGTGAGTGAATGGGTGAGTGTGTGTGTGATGGTGCGAGGGTGAGTGACTGGGTGAGTGTGTGAAACTGTCCACAGGTATGAATGTGTGAGTGACTGGGTGAGTGTGTGAAACTGTCCACAGGTGTGAGTGTGTGTGTGATTGGGTGAGAGTGAGAGTGACTGTGTGTGTGTGTGTGTGTGTGACTGGGTGAGTGTGTGAGTGACTGAATGAGTGTGTGAATGACTGGGTGAGTGTGTGAAACTGTCCACATGTGTGAGTGACTGGGTGTGTGTATGTGAGTGACAGGGTGAGTGTGTGAGTGACTGGGTGAGTTTGTGTGTGTGAGTGACTGGGTGAGTGTGTGAAACTGTCCACGGGTGTGAGTGCGTGTGTGACTGGGTGAGAGTGAGAGTGACTGGGTGAGTGTGTGAATGACTGGGTGAGTGTGTGAAACTGTCCACATGTGTGAGTGACTGGGTGTGTGTGTGAGTGACAGGGTGAGTGTGTGAGTGACTGGGTGAGTTTGTGAAACTGTCCACAGGTGTGTGTGTGAGTGACGGGGTGAGTGTGTGAAACTGTCCACAGGTGTGAGTGTGTGAGTGACTGGGTGATTGTGTGTGAATGGGCGAACTGATGAACATCGGTTAGTGTTCTCCTGTGAGCGTGCTGAGCTGCTTACCTCCTCCCTCTTAGTGTCAGCTTATGAGTGAAAATGGTGCCCTCTCCAGAGAAGGAGCCAATCAATGAATTGAATGAAGTCAGTATGAACAGTGATGTTACAGAGCATTGATTTTCACTGTATTTATAAATATGTGTATATTAAGTCCTCATAACAAGAGTAAAACTGACACCCTGCCGCAGTGCCCAAGCTCTCTGAAGGACTTTCCTGTGATGTGAGACGGACTGAGAGTCTTTGTGTGTATTTACACTCTCTTAGCTCCACTGTCCACTCCGGTCACTCTGTAGTTCTATAATTACAGACTGTAGTCCACTTGTGGCTCGGCATACTTTGTTACCCCCTTTCCCCCTGTTCTTCAGCACTCAGGGCCCGTACAGAACAGGTGTGATGTGGTGGAGGATCATTCTCAGCGCTGCAGATACACTGATGTGGTGGTGGTGTGTTAGTGTGTGTTGTGCTGGTGCGAGTGGATCAGACTGGAGTTTTTAAACCCTGTGTCCATTCACTGTCCACTCTGAGAGACACTCCTCCCTTGTTGGTCCACCTTGTAGATGTAAAGTCAGATGACATTGTCCCCAGGACACCGCTCTGTTAGACAACAGCATTTTATTATTACATACAGGTGCTGTCTCTCTCCCTCTCTCTCACACACCTATGTACATGTATAATTGATGCAGGATGTTGGAGTGTAGTGTTGAGGTGGAGACGGCTGGTCCCCTGAGGCGTGACCTTCCTCACTCCTCGTCTTCACCCCTGAGAGACAGGCTGAGGACTGATGAGACATTAATGAGATGGAGAGAAAGGGAGAGTCTCCTGTGGACAGGCTAAAGGTCAACAGTGTCTTAGGAAGAGCTTAAGGAACAATACACACAATTATCTCTCTGCAGTGTGTACATACCTTAAACATCCCATAATATTCACCACTTTATCAGAAACACCCCCATTCTTCTGACATTCACTGGTCACTTTATCAGGAACACCCCCCTTCTACTGACACTCACTGGCCACTTTATCAGAAACACCCCCCTTCTACTGACACTCACTGGCCACTTTATCAGAAACACCCCCCTTCTTCTGACACTCACTGGCCACTTTATCAGAAACACCCCCCCTCTACTGACACTCACTGGCCACTTTATCAGAAACACCCCCTTCTACTGACACTCACTGGCCACTTTATCAGAAACACCCCCCTTCTACTGACACTCACTGGCCACTTTATCAGAAACACCCCCCTTCTTCTGACACTCACTGGCCACTTTATCAGAAACACCCCCCTTCTTCTGACACTCACTGGCCACTTTATCAGAAACACCCCCCTTCTACTGACACTCACTGGCCACTTTATCAGAAACACCCCCCTTCTTCTGACACTCACTGGCCACTTTATCAGAAACACCCCCCCTCTACTGACACTCACTGGCCACTTTATCAGAAACAGCCTCCTTCTACTGACACTCACTGGCCACTTTATCAGAAACACCCCCCTTCTTCTGACACTCACTGGCCACTTTATCAGAAACACCCCCCTTCTACTGACACTCACTGGCCACTTTATCAGAAACACCCCCCTTCTTCTGACACTCACTGGCCACTTTATCAGAAACACCCCCCCTCTACTGACACTCACTGGCCACTTTATCAGAAACAGCCTCCTTCTACTGACACTCACTGGCCACTTTATCAGAAACACACCCCTCTACTGACACTCACTGGCCACTTTATCAGAAACATCCCCCCTTCTACTGACACTCACTGGCCACTTTATCAGAAACATCCCCCCTTCTACTGACACTCACTGGCCACTTTATCAGAAACACCCCCCCTTCTACTGACACTCACTGGCCACTTTATCAGAAACACCCCCCTTCTACTGACACTCACTGGCCACTTTATCAGAAACATCCCCCCTTCTACTGACACTCACTGGCCACTTTATCAGAAACACCCCCTTCTACTGACACTCACTGGCCACTTTATCAGAAACACCCCCCCTTCTACTGACACTCACTGGCCACTTTATCAGAAACACCCCCCTTCTACTGACACTCACTGGCCACTTTATCAGAAACATCCCCCCTTCTACTGACACTCACTGGCCACTTTATCAGAAACACCCCCTTCTACTGACACTCACTGGCCACTTTATCAGAAACATCCCCCCTTCTACTGACACTCACTGGCCACTTTATCAGAAACACCCCCTTCTACTGACACTCACTGGCCACTTTATCAGAAACACCCCCTTCTACTGACACTCACTGGCCACTTTATCAGAAACACCCCCCTTCTACTGACACTCACTGGCCACTTTATCAGAAACACCCCCCTTCTACTGACACTCACTGGCCACTTTATCAGAAACACCCCCCTTCTTCTGACACTCACTGGCCACTTTATCAGAAACAGCCCCTTCTACTGACACTCACTGGCCACTTTATCAGAAACACCCCCCTTCTACTGACACTCACTGGCCACTTTATCAGAAACAGCCTCCTTCTACTGACACTCACTGGCCACTTTATCAGAAACAGCCCCTTCTACTGACACTCACTGGCCACTTTATCAGAAACACCCCCCTTCTTCTGACACTCACTGGCCACTTTATCAGAAACACCCCCCCTCTACTGACACTCACTGGCCACTTTATCAGAAACAGCCTCCTTCTACTGACACTCACTGGCCACTTTATCAGAAACACACCCCTCTACTGACACTCACTGGCCACTTTATCAGAAACATCCCCCCTTCTACTGACACTCACTGGCCACTTTATCAGAAACACCCCCTTCTACTGACACTCACTGGCCACTTTATCAGAAACACCCCCCCTTCTACTGACACTCACTGGCCACTTTATCAGAAACACCCCCCTTCTACTGACACTCACTGGCCACTTTATCAGAAACACCCCCCTTCTACTGACACTCACTGGCCACTTTATCAGAAACACCCCCCTTCTACTGACACTCACTGGCCACTTTATCAGAAACATCCCCCCTTCTACTGACACTCACTGGCCACTTTATCAGAAACACCCCCTTCTACTGACACTCACTGGCCACTTTATCAGAAACACCCCCTTCTACTGACACTCACTGGCCACTTTATCAGAAACACCCCCCTTCTACTGACACTCACTGGCCACTTTATCAGAAACACCCCCCTTCTACTGACACTCACTGGCCACTTTATCAGAAACACCCCCCTTCTTCTGACACTCACTGGCCACTTTATCAGAAACAGCCCCTTCTACTGACACTCACTGGCCACTTTATCAGAAACACCCCCCTTCTACTGACACTCACTGGCCACTTTATCAGAAACAGCCTCCTTCTACTGACACTCACTGGCCACTTTATCAGAAACAGCCCCTTCTACTGACACTCACTGGCCACTTTATCAGAAACAGCCTCCTTCTACTGACACTCACTGGCCACTTTATCAGAAACAGCCTCCTTCTACTGACACTCACTGGCCACTTTATCAGAAACACCCCCCTTCTACTGACACTCACTGGCCACTTTATCAGAAACACCCCCCTTCTTCTGACACTCACTGGCCACTTTATCAGAAACAGCCCCTTCTACTGACACTCACTGGCCACTTTATCAGAAACACCCCCCTTCTACTGACACTCACTGGCCACTTTATCAGAAACACCCCCTTCTACTGACACTCACTGGCCACTTTATCAGAAACACCCCCCTTCTACTGACACTCACTGGCCACTTTATCAGAAACACCCCCTTCTACTGACACTCACTGGCCACTTTATCAGAAACAGCCCCTTCTACTGACACTCACTGGCCACTTTATCAGAAACAGCCCCCTTCTACTGACACTCACTGGCCACTTTATCAGAAACAGCCCCCTTCTACTGACACTCACTGGCCACTTTATCAGAAACAGCCTCCATCTACTGATACTCACTAGCCACTTTATCAGAAACAGCCTCCTTCTACTGATACTCACTGGCCACTTTATCAGAAACAGCCTCCATCTACTGACACTCACTGGCCACTTTATCAGAAACAGCCCCCTTCTACTGACACCCACTGGCCACTTTATCAGAAACATCCCCCTTCTACTGACACCCACTGGCCACTTTATCAGAAACATCCCCATTCTACTGAAACTCACTGGCCACTTTATCAGAAACACCCCCCCTCTACTGATACTCACTGGCCACTTTATCAGAAACAGCCCCCTTCTACTGACACCCACTGGCCACTTTATCAGAAACAGCCCCCTTCTACTGACACTCACTGGCCACTTTATCAAAAACACATGTAGGGGATTCATTAATATTGTCTATAGTGTCATTATTAAAATAAATGTAATAAAAATAAAAATAAATGTAAATAAGAGCAAAATTAAGTGATGTGTAAATGATTTAAAGCAACAATAGGTAGTATTTTTACCTTAATTTTTACCACAGCTTCAAAATCACTATTGTTGCTACTCCAGGCTCAGCACTTCAAAAACATGTATCTTTTGGAGGAGGGTAGGGAAACTCTCTCCTCTCTCCTCTCTGTGATGTATTCTCAGTAGGTGCAAAAATACCAGATCTAATTACTGTTCCTTTAAATCCTGTATTTATTTGAAACTAGAACAAAGGCAATATTTTAAAAGTTGAAATATTATTTTAATAAGTTTAATATTTGCCCATTCTGAATTTGATGCCTGCAACATCTTCCCAGAAAAGCAGTGGCATAGTAGTGTATTCTGCTGTGTTCCTCAGCTCCTATTTAACAGCACTCTGTGAGTGTGTGGAAACTGAGGAGACCAGTCGCTGTTGTTCTGAAAGTGAACTGTTTTCTGCTCCACGGCTCGGGGCTATGCTACACTGTTTGTGTTTCATAAAGCCCCAGGTGTTCTCAGTGGGAGACAGGTCTGGCTGAGTTTAGCTCCCGGAGTCTCTTAATAAGGAGCCGTGCTGTTGTATTCCACGCAGAATGTGGACTGGCCTCGTCTCACTGAAATAAACAAGGCCTTCCCTGAAAAAGACTTTGTCTAGACGGCAGTGTGTGGTAGGCTCTGTGCCGTACGGGACAGTGGGTTACTTCAGTGGGTCACTGGGCACACAACTGGGGTCCAGGTGCAGCTCAGAGTAGAGTTACCTTTGAGTTGAGAGGAGCCAGCTGAGGTGGTCAGACGCCCCCTGTTGTACACCAGGTATGACCAATTAGGTGGCTCCCCCCAGGGCCTGGCGTCTGGGCATGTTTCCTCACCCTGTTCCACCCTGAAATGGGTCAAGTGAAGAAGAAGAAGAAGGTCATTATTGTTAGTAGTAGTAGTAGTTGGATACTACTGTAGATTCTAACTTTGCTTCTGCTTTGTTTCCAGACTCAGGAGCACCCCCTGCTGGTGTGAAGGAGTGGGAGTGGAGGAGGAGGAGGAGGAGGGGGAGGAGGATTCTGTCATCACTGCACACTACATTCTCCCTCCTCTCTCTCTCTCTCTCTCTCTCTCTCTCTCTCTCTCTCTCTCTCTCTCTCTCTCTCTTTCTCTTTATTGTCGTGAACATATTCAGACACAGTTTTGCCAAAGCATTAATACAACACTGGGCATTAAGAATATTAAAAAAATATATATTTTATTTTGTTCTCTCACTGAGACTCTCTTCTGCTCTGTATGGTTCTGGATACTGCAGAGGTAAGTGGGCAGTGTGTGTGTGTTTATAAATAATTTATTATTAAACAGTATTTTCTGTTATTATATATTATATATTATATTATATATTATATTATATATATATAATATATATATATATATATATATATATATATATATATATATATATATATATATAATTTTATTACCGTTATTACTCATAGAGTCTTTTATTTTATTTTATGTTTGTGTCTTATTGTGTCACCGCAACCCTGAAATAAATTGATCAACAAAAAAGGTCATGATGATGATCTTGTGTATGGTTTATTTTGATGGTGTGTCTTTAGGTTTATTTGTTTTTACGAATAGAATACGAACAGATTTACGAATAAATATTTTTCTCTGGTCCTTCCTCATAGGGAAGATGTACAGTATGAATAAACATTAATATTAATATTAATACTAATATTATTATAATAATAATAATAATCATTATTGTTGTTGTTGTTGTTTTTGTTGTTGTTGTTTTGGTGTTGTCATTAATATTATTATTGTTGTTGTTGTTACTTAAATCAGCAGGTAAGCTGTGTAATTCATTTGACTGTGGGTATTTATTCATATCCTTATTTATGGTAATGAGCTGTTAGAGTGGTGATATATTCCAATCATTTTCAATTACTTAATTTGCATATTCATTAACCCGGGAGCAGCAGGGATGTGATTGGTGGTATTTCTCCGCTCAGTGTGAGTGGGCGGGGCTCCGTCTCTGTGTACGTGCCGCGTCATGGCGGCTCTGGGCTCTGAGGGAGTGTGTTAGGTGTGTTTTTGCGTGGAGTATGTCCAGGTGTGTGTAGTGTTTGTGTTCAGGTGTGTGAAGGTTTGTGTGTGTTTGTGATTAAAGGCTGAGAATGCGGCTCTGGTTCAGTGAACACAGCTGCAGGTAAGAGGCTGAATTTTGTGTGTATCTCTGGGCTGTTTTCCTTCTCTTCCTTCTCCACTCCTCCTCTGTCTCTATCTTTCCTGGCTCCTTTAACGCGGTAATGTTGGAGCTTGTGCTGATGCGTAGCCCGTTTTCTTTCTCCGTCCTAGTCCTTGGCGGTTTACCGTTGCTGTAGTTGATAAATATCGCGGAACGCCGATGTACCGCAGAAAGTGGGAACGTACAAATGAGCGTCTAACCAAACAAGGCTCGCGTTACTGAGTGCTCTGACCAACCCAGACACGTTTCTTTGCGTGTTTGGAGGTGAGATGTTGTAATAAATGAGTTCTCAGTAAAATAAAGACACTGATGGTGAATGGGTGAACTGTGTTAATAATGTTGTTTGTTTAATCTACTGGTGTAAATTATTTTTAATGAAATCAACATTTTATTAAGCTTGAATTTAATTTAACGACATCCAGTTCACTTTATTTACGTACATTGTTTAACTCTATTAATGCTAGTTATTAGACGTATAAATGCAGTTCTGTTAATGGTGCCAATGCCCATGTAAGCTCTCTCTCTGCAGTATGTCCAACCTGCTGGTGTTCCTCTGACTTGGCCCCCTCCTCCACGTTCCTCCACCCCCAACGATGAGCGTCCGTGTTCATGGTTGCCATGGCAATGCACCAGGCTTTTTCGCAGAGGATGCACCACGTCCCCCCGTCCCAGGTGAGGATGGAGAGGATGCGTCCTGTATCCGTCGCCAGACGATCCCTCGTCTTCGACACGGAGGAACAGCGTCCCTGCGGCGGCGCTGTGACCTGGGCTTCGAGCCTGAGGGCAGTGCCTCACCTGCACCGGCCCACCTGCGATGGGCGGAGTCTCTGCACTTCCTGCTGGACGACAGGGATGGGACAGCGCTGTTCCGTGACTTCCTGCTGCAGGAGCGGTGTTCCGACCTGCTGGATTTCTGGTTCGCCTGCAGCGGCTTCCGGAAACTCCCGGCTGCAGACGCCCAGGACACTCGGAGGCTGAAGCTCGCCAAAGCCATCTACAGGCAAGGGATGCCTTTTATTTATTTATTTATTAAAAGTATTTACAAGTTTTGAACTTAATGCCAGAAACATTCTTAAAATATGTGAGAGAGGGACATGTTTGCCACAGACCACATCGCTTCTCTTTAACAGCACTCTGTAGGGGTTTGGGAACGGAGGAGACAAGTCGCTGTAGCTCTAGTGTTAAAGGTTTTTGCTGGATACAGGTCTTTAGCTGCTCCACAGTTCTGTCTATTGTCATATTTTTATATTGTTTTACTGCAGAGCTGTGCTTTTGTTAGGTGCACAGAAAATGGTTTGGCACAGTCCTCCTCAAATAATGAAGTCTTTCCCTAAAAAAGACGTCACCTGAATGGCAGCATGTTGCACTAACAACTTTATATTTATTTATAATTTGTTCAGCATTAAAGCTGGCTTCTTAAAAGTAAGTCACCCAGGCCATGTGTACTACTAATTCTCCCCTGAGTTGGTGAATTACGGCAGCTCGTAAAAAAGAGGTTTTGAAGAGGTTCAAACGTTCCTCGGATCGGTGGTCGACGAAAGAATCCAGCGAGAGCTGGACGCTGCAACAGGGAAGGAACAAACCCTACTGATCTCTCCCAAACAACAACAACACGCCAATACACCATGAGTAAAGGTTAACGTTAACTGCTTAATGTTACTGCCGCCGTTGTGGTTTCCAAAGCCTGCTGTTCCCCTTAGAGATGGGGTTTAGAGACAACACCCAACACATTTCAGGGGGGAGCTGTGGGAGAGAAAAACCAACCAAGGACCAATCAGAGAGTGGAGTCCCGTAGAGTCATTACCATTCAGTATAAACCTCTGTAGTGTCTATTTAAGGGCATGCTCTGTGTGTATGTTGTTAACAGGACCTACATAGCAGACCGGGGCGGAGGCGGCGGGGTGGTGTCGAGGAAGATCAAGCCTGGGACAAAGAGTTTTATCCGGGAGTGTGTGAGTCGGGCTCAGGGGAGCCGAACCCAGCTGGACCCAGCTCTGTTCGACCAGGCCCAGATAGAGGTCCAGGCACTGATGGAGGAACACACTTACCCACTGTTCCTCAAGTCCGACATCTACCTGGCTTTTGCCCGGCGGTCCTCCGCCGAGGACCACAGCCCCAAGCTCTCCACGTCCCCCAGCGCCCAGGACACACACTCAGGTGGGCTGTAGCAAATGGGCCTCGCTTAGACACCAGCTGTGGACACAATGTATTTTGTATTCTCTTTAGGGGGCACTCTGTGTGTGACTGGGGGGGACGCAGACGGAGGGAACCAGACACTAAATTAATAAATGAACTTCACTGTATTCCTCCTCCTCCTCAGAAACCCTGCTCCCCAGCTACCTGCCCCCACTGGCTGAAGATAAGGAGTGGGTGGAGTCTACAGAGCCAGGTCACGCCCACTCCAGCAGACTCACTCAGAAGCTGCTGATGGAAACTGCCTCCCACCGCAGCACAGCCAATCAGATGAGGCCTGACGCCTGGGAGGCCAGGTGATTTTGCTCACTAATCCCCTCTTCCTGACTCCGCCCACCAGTGTGTTCGGCCATAGCAACAGTTACTATGGTTTCTCTCTCTGTTCTCTCTCTGTCTCTCTCTCTGCAGGATTGGCATGAGGGAGTGTATAAACCCGTATTATATAAACAGTGGTTCTGCTCGAGCGCCGGTCGGTAGCGCCAACGACTCTGAGCTTCAGAGTCTGTCCAGTGACGCAGACAACGTCTCCCAGACCGACAGCAGTGTGTACGGACACACACACACACACACACACACGTTTATTATCTGATCGGCTATAACATTAACACCACCTGCCTAATGTCTGTAACATACTTCTGACACTGTGAGGCCTGTAAGCCGGAGTGGAGTTGGGGTCTCTGAATCGGACCAGTTTCTCCAGCTCCCCCCTCAGAATCCGGACCGGACTAAGATCTGAGGAACCTGGAGCTGTTAGGGAGCAGCACTGCCCTGAAGGTTGGGCTCCATCTGCAGGAAGAGGAACATCCACAGAACTCCAGAACCCATGGTTCTCCAGAAGAATATCACCCAGAGCTCCACACTGACTCCGCCCACTTGCCTTCTTCCCACAGGGCACCTGGGGACGTCTCTCCCCTCCGTCCACACCAGAATCCATCTATCCTAGAAAATGTACCCAGACGTTCAGAAGAATGTTCTTAAATATAATACTCCCAAAAAATGGGTGCTCTGGGTTCTTCCTAGGCTCCAAAAACACATTGGTAGGTGGATTGGAGACTCAAGTGTTCGTAGGTGTGAATGTGTGAGTGCATGTCACCCTGTGATGGACTGGTGCCCTCTGGAGGTGGACAGGGGTCAGTGCCACCACTCAGACTCCCTCCAGTGAGCGGCGCTGCGCTGCAGTAGCTCTTCTGTGGGATTGGACCAGACTGACCCCTCCACTCCCTCCTCTCACTGCTTATCCTTCCTCTGAATGCTGTGGGTCAGTTCTGAAGACTGTACACTGGGAACTCCCCCCAGATCATATTTCTGGAGACTGGCCACAACGTTATAAACATCATAGTGTGGCCCTCACCTCCCCTGGCTCTGGTTTTAATCTTGTGGCTGATCAGTGTATTTATAAACCAGCCTCATAGTTACAGCTATTTTATTTTAATAATTTATGTCTCTCTCTCTCTCTCTCTCTGTGTAGGGATGGTATTCCTCCGTATCATATTCTGAAGCAGCAGCGCAGGAACATGCATGAAAGTGTTAAAGCAAACGGCCACATCCCTCTACCTCACATACCGGTGAGAGAGAGAGAGATTTCTAGTTTTCCTGGGCTGTGATTGGCTGGTTGTGGTCTGAAACCTATGAAAAGAACCTAAAAAGTGCGATGTTAATGTGCTCACACTGACTTTTTGACACAGTATTATCCCCAAGAACAGAACAAACCAAACACAGTCTTCTGCAGCTTTTTCCTGATGGAGCTCAGAACGAATGCAATGCTCAATAAACTCTTCACTATACACACTGCTTCATTTATAGGTTCTTTTCTGTTGATTAAAGTGAGAATGTGATTTTAATATGACACACAATCATTGTACAATCACAAAAGAGAGGAGAGTGTGTGGATTTACATTTACAATTATACTTTAAACCAAAGGTTTTAAATAATATATGTTCACTGTGTGTGTGTGTGTTTAGCGGACCCAGCGTTTGCCGAAGGACGTCCAGGTGGAGCCGCAGGAGTTTGCGGCGGAACTGATCAGTCGACTGGAGCTGATCCAGAGAGAGAGAGAGAACCAGAGAAGACTGGAGGAGAAACTGCTCAGAGTGCGCATGGTGAGTGAGTGTGAGTGTGAGAGTGTGTGAGTGATTAAAGGTTGACCGTGTGTGTTTCTGTAATACATGATACAGGAGGAAGAGTGCGAGGATGCTGACATTTCCACGGTGACCTCGTTGCCAGGCCCTGGCTCCCATTTCCATGGTAACGGTGGGGGTCAGCGGGGTGAGGACGCCCAGGCCATTCTCGACGAGCACCTGCAAAGAGTAATGAAGAGCCCGGGCTGTCAATCACCCAGAAACTCCACCCACATGCACTTGGACCCCCACCGCTATGGCAATGGGGGGCGTTGTTATAGTAACAGCCCAGGGATCTCAACAGGGACTGGTCAGAGCGAGACTTGGGGTTACAGGTGAGTGTATATGTTATATGGGTGGATGGGTGTGTGTGTGTGTTGTGTAATGAAGTGCATGTGTGCGCTCCAGCAGTAGCAGAGGTAACTCCTTATCTCGGCGGAGTGTGAAGGGGAACAGTGAGAATGGGTGTGGCACTGATGGACGTGGCTTCATTGGTTTGCATGGTCTGGAGCGGCCAGTGGAGGCGGAGCAACAGCAGAAGGTCCTCCAGTGGATGATGGAGGGAGAGCGGGACAGTGGATGCTACACAAAGAGGTAAACACTTATGTAGGTGACTCGTCCTGGACATCAGTGTGTCCTACAGTTTACTCAGAGACAGGTGTCCAAGACGTCCTCATATCTTTAGGACAAACAGACACGTGGTCATTTTGTCCCCTGGGGTCTCCACACTGTGGGGCGTTTTTTATTCCTCCAGCAGGGGACGTCCAGGGCCGCTCTGGGTACAGGTCCATAAGCTAATGCAAGTATGAGACGAGGGGCACCAAGCCCCACCCCTGGGGTCAGGACTAGGGTAGTGTCCTGATCTGGGAGCAGGGGAGCAGTCGTCTCTGCTGCCCCCTGCTGGAGGACAGAGTCCAGACACATCAGAGGTCTTTAATATGACACTGTAAAACTGTCTCTCTCTTTCTCTTTAGCTCATCCTGTGTGCGGTTGGGCTGGGGGAGTGGGACTGATACAGTCCACTGCAACAGCCAATCAGAAGAAGGGAGGCGGAGACTTGCGCCACAACACAACAAACAGAGGTGAGGGAATGGTCTGCTTTTACCTGTGGCCAGCACCTGGAATTATTTAATAAACTCTCACTTGTGTGTGTCTATCTCTGTTTTTCTCTATGTCTGTTTCTCTCTCTAGAAGTAAAAGGTCTGTGTGTGAGAACCTCACTGTGGCGTATTATTTCTGTGGAGAACCCATTCCCTACAGAACCTCAGTTAAAGGAGCAGTCATCACCCTCGGGCAGTTCAAAGAGCTGCTGACCAAGAAGGGCAAATTCAGGTGAGTAGTCGCCATAGCAACAGGACCGCTGCTGCCTTTAGCATGTGGTATAGGTTACAACATTAGTGCAACATTGTATGGATGTTACTTTGTTACAGATGTTATGCAATTGTTACACTGAGATTGGGCATATTTGAAATTGTCATGTGTCGTTACACTGTGATGTGGAACAGCTGTTAAATTATTAAATTTGCAGAAGTTACACTGTGACATCGGACAGATTTTACACTGAAATCTGACAGATGTTATGCTGTGATTCAGCATAGATGATATATTGACACTGGACAGATGTTACCCTTTGAAGTCAGACAGACGTACTGTGAGTTTGGACAGACACTGGGCTGCAGTGTTAGACAGATGTTGTGTTGGACAGATGTTACCCTGTGAGTTCTGACAGATGTATTGCGAGATCAGACACACTGGGCTGCAGTGTTTAAATGTTGTGTTGCAATGTTGGACAGATGTTACCCTGTGAAGTCAGACATTCTTTGATGTCGGACAGACATTCCACTGTGACAAGTGTGTGTGGTGTGTTTGCAGGTTCTACTTTAAGAAGGTGAGTGATGAGTTCGACTGCGGCGTTGTGTATGAGGAGGTTCACGAGGACGATGCGGTGCTGCCGGTGTTTGAGGAGAGAGTCATCGGGAAAGTGGAGAAAATAGACTGAACCCAAAGAGACCACCTTAACAGGAACCGCCTTAAAAGACTGAACATGCCTTTGGGACCACAGACATGATCTACGTCCACTACAGGAACTGAACGAGTGTGTGTCCATCCCGAAAAGTGTGTGTTACTCTAATACAGAGTTTAATACAGGAATTTATACACACCGGCGGTGTGTGTGTGTGTACTGGGCTAAACTCTGAGCGGTTTCCACAAAACAGTTTAGCCCAAAGCCTGTCCAATAGGGACTGAGCTGACAGAGATTCCTATTAGACATTCCTCAATGCTGGGCTTAAGTTATCGAGCTAACTGAGAAATCCTGCCGTGTGTATCACCCCCTGGAGACGCTGGGTGTTGAAGCTGCTGCTGTGTACAGACTGTTGATTCTTTTAAATTTGGGTTTTGTTTTTGCGCCACATTGTATAGACTTTTATTTTGAAGCTGAGCTGCAGGGCTACAGTGGTGAATCTGATTGTGTTTTTAAAGTTTTCTGAATAAATTCATCGATAAACCTATTCTTCATCCCTTTATTTTTACCATAGTCCACAACAACACCTGCATTTCTTATTTGTTCATATATATATATAAAATATTACAGTGGGAGTAAATGAGTCATTTGGGTCTACAATTATTTTAATAAATCTTGACAAGCAAATGCTATTATTAATAATAATATTTATTAATAATGTTAGGAATATATAAAATTGTAATTGTTGGATATATGAGGAGCATTGTTATGAAACTTCAGTGCTGTGTTCCTGTTTGTTCTGTGTGAAGCTCCGCCCCTTTGGGAGTGGGTATTTAAACAGCGGACTAATATACAAACACAGTAAAAACAACAGCCAACGTGTGCTGCCTAAATAAAGAAAACGCGAGATAAAATGAGCTGCTCTGATTCTGCTCCGCTTCTGCCGTCAAATGCAGAGACTTTAGAATGGCCCCACCCCATCGTCTGAGTCTGTCCAATCACAGCACTAGACCTGCTTTTATGTGAGAGTGCAAAGACGAGGTTAAATGCAGCAAAACAGACACAACGAGCGTGGAGAAATAAGAGTGAAAAAACAGAGAAAACAAGAAAGGAGAAGAAAGCGAAAATGGCTAAGCTTCTGCTCCTCGCTCCTCACTGCTGTGCGCTCGGGGTCGGGGTGAACAGCGAGCGGCTCATTATCATTTAAAGGAACAGGTGCTGAAAGCGGGCATTCTGAACTGTGGAGGGAAAGCGTGTCTTTGCTGTGAAGTCAGGCTGACTGTTCGGTTACCTGCATAATTCTGCTGACACAGCTGAGCATCATCTCTACAAACTGTCTCCTTTACAGCAGCAGGGGACAAAACGTCCACGGCACCCCCGAGCGTTTCTATTGGTCGGTTCATGGAGAAACTCTCACAGCAGGAGACGCGTAGCTGGCTCAGTACAACTGGGAATGGACTTGAGGTTTTAGAGATTTTTTTTGCTTCTTATCTAAATAATTTAAATATGTACAAATTCATTAATTCATTATTAAAACCACCTATACAGTTCAGGATAGTGCATGTCAGGAACTCATCCCAACACTGGGGTTATGAAGTGGTGATTTGTATGTGTATAAAAATCACAGCCTCGCTGTTCGGCGGATGACGCAGCGGAGGTGACGCAGACCTCGTCCTGGGTGGTGATTGGCTGCAGGCTGGAGGCAGAGCGGTAATTGGCTGAAGGCTGTGGTTTGTTTTGATGTGGGCGGTGGGGTGTATGTGGGTTTCAGAGGCGGTTTAAGGAGTTTAATGACGGGTTTAAAGGTGTTTAAAACCCCGGGGACGATGGCGGAAGAGTGTAATTACCGACCCGAGGCCGGAGAGGGGCGGACGGACCGCGTTAAACAGGTTTGCGGGCTTTTATTCGCGGTTAAAGTCACAGCCAGATAGAAAAAGTACGTTGAATGAAGGTTCATTTGATCGTTTTACGCGTTGAGCGAGCGTCAGAATTATTTATTCATCACCTGGGTTTTAACTCAAAGATAAAATCACACATTGTTTATGACTGAACCAGGGCCAAGTGGATTACATTTACACAACATTTAATCATTTATACAACATTTAATTAACGTCAAGCAATGGTTATTATCATCAACACTAAATAAATATATATCTCGATTAATCTATTAACATATTTAAAAATGTGGGTATCATAACAGAGGGAGCTACAAACTGTCACCTGTTACACAGTCTGTTTTATTTGTAATAACACATTGCTGTATGTAAAATCTAAATAAAAAAGGCAAAGATGAACCACATATAAATGCAGTGACAATTAAAACTGACTATTTCATATTTCAACACATTGTGGAAAAAGATACACATCCAGTAGAATTATTCTCAGGAATATTCACCACTCTGTTACCTGTGGTGGGCTGAGCAGGTAGTGTCAGGTACAATCCTGGGGTTGTGGGTTCAAGTCCCGCTCCGGGTGACTGTCTGTGAGGAGTGTATTCTCCCCTTGTCTGCACGGGTTTCCTCCGGGTGCTCCGGTTTCCTCCCACACTTTAAAAACACATGTTGGTAGGTGGATTGGAGACTCAAAAGTGTCCGTTGGTGTGAGTCAATGTGAGTGTGTGTCGCCCTGTGAAGGACAGGCGCCCCCTCCAGGGTGTGTTCCTGCTTTGTGCCCAGTGATCACTGACCCTCCACTGAGCTGTAACAGGGAGAACAGAGCTTCTGTCGGTGCTACTCCGGGCTCAGCACTGCAGAAACTGCACTATGTAACTACTGGAGGAGGGTAGGAAACCATGTCACCCCCATTGATTTCCATACACTGCTGTAAATATAAATTCCACCAGGAGTGGTGGACTACTGCTGCTCCATTTAAGGTGGACCAGATGATCTCAGGAAGAACCTTGGAGAATTACTGATGTAAACTTAAAGCTGTGTGTGATGCCTGTGTTACAGGTGAGTGTTACATGTGTGAACTGGAGCTACCCAGCAGGTGTCAGGACAGGTCCGCTGCTCTATTTAAGGTGGACGGGACAATCTCAGTGTCTGGGTGAACTGAGGGGCTGCAGCTGTGTGTGTTACCTGTGTTACAGGTGAGTCATTTACCTGGTGTCTCCAGAGGAACAGGCTCAGGTTTAGCGTTTCTGTGTCTTCTGCCTCCTAGCACTTTATAATATAACTGATAACTTATTTATCAGAGCAGTAAGAGGGTTTATAATGTGACTATCTGATTACTAATCCAGTTTACTTTGTGAAACCAGAGGGAATGTGATGAATCTATATGTCCACTAGAGGTCGCTGAAGTCAGTTATACTGTAGTTTAAGACAGCTGGGCACTACGGCCGAAAGTGTTCTATTAAATGTTTCTAAATTGATGAATCTTCATCCCAATATAAAATGTCCATTCACAAAAATACATCAAATATTTATATATACACTATAATATTTAAGTTTTATTATCAGAGCATTATAAATGTGCACATATACGTAAATTACTCACTGGAACGATGTCAATAATTTAGTTTACACCCCACTGGGACAGACTCACTTCTAACATACGTTACTCCCCATAGAAGCAGTGTGTCCTCAGGAAAATATTCCCAGAGCATCACCACCTCAGGCCTCTAAAGATGTAGAAAAAGGAAAGAGACACAAACATCATGAACACCCCCAGTGTAAAGTTCATTCATTCATTCATTATCTATAACCGCTTATCCAGTTCAGGATCACAGTGGATCCAGAGCCTACATGGAATCATTAGGCGCAAGGCGCCAGTCCTTCACAGGGCAACACATGCACTCACACATTCACTCACACCTATGGACACTTTTGAGTCTCCAATCCACCTACCATCATGTGTTTTTTGGACCGTGGGAGGAAACCGGAGTACCCAGAGGAAACCCACACAGACACGGGGAGAACCTCACAGACAGTCACCCGGAGTGGGACTTGAACCCACAACCTCCAGGTCCCTGGAGCTGTGTGACTGCAAAACTACTTGCTGCACCACCGTGTGTCACCAGTGTAAAGTTCTGACGTGTAAACATATTAAATAGAAGCCAGTAGAGGGTTTGTAACCATGAGAATCAGAATCATTGCAGTGGCTTCTTGTCAATGGAAGCCTTGTCATCAGGAGGTGGGTCTACTCCTGTTATTACGGTAAGTGACGGTGAGGCACAGAGAACAGGAGACTACAACAGGTTTAACTCATAAAGACATATTATAGTCTTATCGTAGGTTCATAGGGTTCATGTCAGGACTGTACTCACCTGGTCATCACCTTTTAATTTGTTTTATTCATATTTTTAATATTAAGCACAACTGAAAAAACAGAAAAAAGACACTAGTGTTGATGTCAAAGATTAATAGCAAGTAATTTTACAGTTCCACACCACAAACAGCAGAGGACCAAGAGAGACAGCGAGAGAGAGACAGAGAGAGACAAAGAGAGAGGGGGGTCGGGGTAGGACAAACAAGTATGCAAATAAATAACAAAGTGAAAACTAGAGGGTGAAAGTTCAAGAACCTTCGTGAATTTCGCTTGTCACGTATTGCTAGCATCGTTGCCACATTAGTTTATATGCTGCTTAATAGCTATGACTTTAAACAATCTATCCAATACTACCTTTAAAATACCACCAGCTTAAAGAGACTGCCAATATATTTTGACTGACACCTTACTAAAAATTCCACTTAAAAAAATCCCCATTTAAATTAGACTTCCACCTTAAATAAATGACCACTTCAAATAACCCAATGCCAATTCATTTTGATTGCTACCTTTAAAAATATTCCACCTTAAGAAACCCACAATTTTATTAAGACCACATTAAAAACAACAAGGTTAGTTGGATTTCCAGCTTAAAGACGACCTTTAAAATCTTAGCCTGTATATTTCTGTGTCCCTGTCCCTGAGAACGAGAGGTCTGATTTTTGACGTGATGGGTCTCGGTGTGCCCGGGTCTGATCATCTGAAATGCCCGTAGCTTCAAAATTGACCGATTTAGAGCAGGTTGAAATTTTGGCCAGTGCATTCCTATGGGAAAAATTCTCATTCATCAAGTCGGATTGCCCCAAAAAGCACAAGAACCCGAGATGGCATAGGATCTATGACCATGTGAAGTTTTGCGGCTGTAGGATGAAAACAGGAGAGGAAAGGAGGAGTAGCATTTTACACTTTGCGAATAGAATAATAATAATAAAAGAACAATAATTTGGCTTTGACAAGCCAAATTAATAAAGGGTGGTGTTCATTTATTAAATAGAGTATCCAATTTCTTAATTATTCCTCACACTTCTCTGAGGCATGTCTCAATGAAAAAGCCAGTCGTTCCATTACATAGATTTCCTGCATCCTGATATTTCCAGTGTGAGAGAGTAGGGGACACTTTTCAGCCCTTTCCTAGTGATTTTTTTTTTTTTTTTACTTCTTTCTAATAGGATTAATAACAGTTATTGTTTAATTGAACTGAACTTTATTAATTAAAGATCTGTCACCACCCCTGTCCAAAATGGAGAACTGGTAGGACATTCCCAGATGATATAAAATGTCCAGCGGACTTGTTACCACACAATCTCCAGCACTGACCCTGTTCAGGTTTATTACCTGGATAAAAAACAACGTTCTTCCAGTCAAACTCCCTGCGTATTCCTGAGCTTGTAGTGTTAGTAAATGTTGTACATATATTTACCCATTATTTATTTTCCAGCTTAATATTAGCTTCTTTCTCCCATCTCGATACAGATACATTGCAGATAAACCCCTTTTTGATTGTAACAGAGTAAGTCCTAGTGAGGAGTCTAGGTCTAGGTAGGCACTGACTGCATAGACAGGTTTTATCAGCACTGAAGCTGTAACATACACGGCATTAGCATCAGCTACAGTGGAGTAAGGTGTGGAATAAAATACAGCTTCAACTACATTTCCCTCGCAGTAAAGAGACAAGACAACGCGTTTTATTCACAAATACTTCACAATAATACATCAGTTCAGCTGAAAGATGAAATATAGATTGGTAGCGTAGATTAGCACGAGCGTTAACATTTCTGTCTGTAACCGTCTGTCTTTCTCAGTCTCTGTTAGCTTTAGATACAGTTGGCTCTGCTACGTGTCTCACTGGGTTCACTCAGGCTCTTCAGTGATCTGTGTGCGTCTGCATCGGTAATAATGGCGACACCCAACACACAGTCCGATCCCCAGCAACACAACAGCAGCCTCTACGCAGCTAGCGATGATGGACAGGTGTTTGTCTGGTGGAGACACACAGATAGATAGCATCTGTTCTCTGTTCTCGTGTGGACAAGGAAAGCTGATCTTTTCTGAAACACTGACATCACACAGCGTGTCTGTCTCTGTCTGAAACTCACACAGCTACTCACTCCCTCTACAGTGAACTACATCAGTCATAAACCACACTGTACATACACAGACCACACTAGAGTTCAGATACACACAGATGAATAAATATAAATGATATGTGTTAGAAATATATAATGCATGGTCAAGATCTAGATTCAGTCGTTTCAGGACATGTGTAGTGCACTATAGAGGGAGGACAGAGTGATTTGGGATTAAACAACTGTTTCTCACGCTTCGTGGTGTTTTGATGCCTCTCTAAGAGGACCCCTACTGGACTGGCGTGAGAATGCAGTCGATTTTGTATTTGTCTGGGTGGGAATATTTTCAAAAACAGAGGGAGGAAAATTGTACTTGTTGCTGTTTTCACATGTGAAATTCCATTAATTTCAGTGAGATTTGCTGCCGCAAGTGAATTTCCCCACAGAGGATTTCCAGGTAAATAACTTCCATCTGCGAAGTTTGATGAAGTCTGACCAAAAGCGCTGCTGCTCTGTGTGTCCTCTGAGGCTCTCTGTACTGTCTCTACTCTGTCTGAGCCACAAGGGAACTGCACTGAGTGCTGCGGCTTCAGAACTGGAGACATTACACACCTCTTTACCACAGATTACACACTACAACACGAGAGTTACAGTGAAAGTGAAGCTACAAACTCTCCTCTGAGAAACTCCTCATTTTCACAGCACCAGCTCTACAGTGTGACACTGCTGAACCAAAATGGAGGACTGTTTACAGCACTGATATAATGCCCCGCCCATTTCACTATGTGACATGAAATGCACAATCCCAGTGTGACTGGGGTGGAGTACATAGGAATCCGTGTGAGATTCACACTCGGGTGTCAGAGAGAAATAATCAGTCCCTTCCTTGTTGGAGGCGGAGCAGATGTAGCGCTGGACATGAGCGATGATGAGGGTGGAAGTTTTTTTGAGAAGATGTTTTTTTCAGGGGACAGCCAAATGATATCTCAGCACTGGGATTAGCACCAGCTGTACATTCCCACTCCAGCCTGTTGTCTTTCGTCCTGGACACTGTACCCCCAGTGGTCTAAGATGGGGTTTATTTGTGAAAGAAGAGAGAGAGAGAGAGAGAGAGACCCAGAGAGAGAGAGAGATAGAGAGACTGTATCTTTTAAGGTGGTGTGGTGGGTGTGAGTAAGAAGCGACTGTATCTTTTAAGTTGGAGCGGTGTGTGTGAGTAAAGACTGTATCTTGTTGGTGTCTGAAGTGTAAATGTCTGTAAGTGTTAATTCACTGTTTGAATTCCCACAGAAACTCGTGTAACTCGAGCTGTTTAGTTTTGTAACACTTTCACTCTGTGTTTACTTTCATGCAGTAAGCGCTCTCCTGAATTTAGTAATGTAACTGTGACACCAAAAATAAGTCAGTGTTACCCCCCTATGGAGCAGGAATAGAGCAACATCCTCATCTCGGTTGGTGCTTTTCAGCGTCTCTTCGTTGTCTAAAAACCTCCAGATGGTGTTTCTCTGCCGTGAGCAAAGAGAACAAAGAGAAAGCCTAGCATACCGGACCCAGACAATTTTTTTTTTTACCCATTTACAGAAACTGGGGCTTTCCAGTGCAACCAACTGCAGAGCAGCACATGGAGAGAGCATACACTCAGAGTTTAATACACAGGGTTTTTAAATTAAAATTATAAACGTCACCTTTTAGTGAAGATGTTCAGGAGGAGTTCTGTTGGGTTGTGTTACATGCTTTTAAAATTTTCTGAGGGCAGGGAATGTCAGTGTTTGGTTTAGTGGTGTACTGTGTATTTGCAGTAGATTGTACAGTTCTAAGCATCTACAAACAAAATATATCACTGAGCCATCATTACCTGTCTGTTGTGTGGATGACTTTCTTTAAAATACTTACGAATGTCTATCGCTACATGCAATAATGTAGTAAACTGGTTCTGACTGACTGCGTTAGCTGCTCTAGCTTTTGGCATGATGCTGATGCATTATGGGAAATGTAATTCTTGCAGTGAATGTGTGTGGAGTTTTCTTTATTCATTCATTATTATAAAATAAATAAACCAGACTTTTCAGCGCTGTGATTTTAGTGGGGCACAGCCTGCAGTGACGCCCCCTGGTGTTAGTGCCTGTCAGCTAACTGGCTAAATCCCTCGCATAGTGCCGTCACAGGTAACAGTGAAGGTCTCAATCTTGGCTCCACAGTGGTGCAAAGCTGTTTTTAATATTGTGTGTGATATACTCACAGTGTACGCTTATGTTCACCAGCTCTGAGTATAACTCAAAATATACTTTAAATAACACACTTTCACTTCACCATTTGTAACCTCATTGTTTGTATTTCTAACATTCATATGAAAAACACCACTTCATATCCCTCCTGCAAAAGCTGAAAAATTATTTGATTTAATTTCAGGAAGTTTATTTACTATACGTGAATTTCACCCAGTTTTGTAGCAGTATGAAACCAACACGATGCATTCCTTTGTTGTTTCCTTAGTCTACAAACCCTAAAGGCTGGAACTACCGAGTGTAACAGCCCTAAAGACTGGCACTCCCAAGAGTAACAGCCCTAAAGACTGGCACTCCCAAGAGTAACAGCCCTAAAGACTGGCACTCCCAAGAGTAACAGCCCTAAAGACTGGCACTCCCAAGAGTAACAGCCCTAAAGACTGGCACTCCCAAGAGTAACAGCCCTAAAGACTGGCACTCCCAAGAGTAACAGCCCTAAAGACTGGCACTCCCAAGAGTAACAGCCCTAAAATCTGGCACTACCAAGAGTAACAGCCCTACAGACTGGCACTACCCAGAGTAACAGCCCTAAAGTCTGTCACTACCAAGTGTAACAGCCCTAAAGTCTGAAAACTGTCCAGCATCTAAAACCATCCACATACATATTAGATGTGTTGCCTGCGCACTTTATGAAGGAAGATGTCTGTTGTCTATCTGAGGACATACTGCAAATAGTAAATGGGTCTCTACTTTCAGGGATCTTCCCTCTAAACTGCAGTAATCAAACCTCTCTTAAAAAAAGAACAGTTTAGACAGCACTATCCTGAACAACAAGAGACCAATCTCTAATCTTCCATTCATAAGCAAAGTTATTGAGAAATAGTCTTTATTTAGCTCAGCAAATTTTTACATGTACACTGTTATTATGATGACTTCCAGTCTGGCTTCCGTCCACATCACAGCACAGAAACTGCCCTCATAAAGATCCTAAATGACATCCTTCTAAACTCAGACAGCGGAAAAATATCTGTGCTAGTGCTTCTCGATCTTAGTGCTGCATTTGATACTGTCGATCACAGCATGCTTTTAGACAGACTAGAGAACTGGGCGGGGCTTTCAGGAACAGTTTTCAGGTGGTTAAGTTTGTATCTAGGGAATAGGAATTACTTTCTTGCTATCTGTAACTATAAATCAATATGAACATTGTTGACCTGCAGTGTTCCACAAGGATCCATCTTTGGGCCTCTACTGTTTAACTTTTGCATGTTAAACTTGGGCAAATCATTAAAAATAATAAAATTAGCCTATCATGGTTATGCAGATGACACTCAGTATTTAACCAGTCACCAGACAACTATCGTCCCATTGGCACACTCTGCAACTGCCTAGAATCAGTAAATAACTTGATGAGGGACAGCTTCCTTAAACAAAGATAAGACAGGTGATTGTGTTTGGCAGCAAGGAGCATAGACTTGAGGTCACTAATCAGTTTAACAGCAGAACTCTAAAGACTAAAGGCCAGGTCCCAGACAAGGGTCTGCCCCGGGGTCTTTAGTGCCCTCAGACTGACCTCATTACCCATGCGCCCATAATGTATTTGTGCTGGTGTTTTCAGGAGGTGGGGGACGGAGGGTTTAAGGTGGAGCTGAACTCGGAGGAGATTCGGGAGTTTGTGTTTAATGGGGAAGAACCAAACGTGAAGCAGGAGACGGAGGATCAGCCCGAGACTGAACACACACTGGAGGAGGATGAGGAGGACACTACAGGACAGTGGGACAGGGACATGGTCATAAAGAAGGAGGAGGATCTGGACAGCGCTGAATATTATCCTCAGAGTCAGGATCATGTTACTGCAGGTAAATAAAGAACAGCGTCTGTTGAATTAAAGGTGCAGTCAGTCCTTAGCTCCATGAGAATTTAACAGACAATGTGTCGCAGAGATTATTTATGATTTCTATTTATTGACCTAGTCAGGACACTAAGTGTCAGTGTAACCTGCTGAGGTGCTATAAAGCTCAAATCAAAGTATCATCAAAATGTATTAAAAGATTCTTTGCTCTATAAGTGAAGTTATGTGGCTATGAAAGCTCATCAACCAATCAGCTCTGTCTGTGGCTTTGGCATAGCTTATTGAGTATCAGCAGCCAGGGTAGCTGGTGCTATAATATGAGACAGAGTCACTGGTGTTCGGGATTCTGTGCGAGAGAATTAGTCTCTGGGATTAATCTGAACCTGAACCTGATCTTAACACGAGAAGCTCTTTCAATTGCAGTTCTGCGGAGGTCAAATCTGACCTACTGTTTGTTTAAATTTCAGGAGGTGGCGATGAGGCGGAGCCTGCCGTGGACATCCCTCAGAGCTCAGAGCGGTCGTACCCGTGTCCTGAGTGTGAGAAAACCTTTCGGTACGCCTCAAACCTGAAGATTCACCTGAGAACTCACACCGGAGAGAAGCCGTTCTCCTGCTCCCAGTGTGGGAAAAGGTTCACGGCGGTGACGAGTCTGACCTCTCACCTGTACATTCACACTGGAGAGAAGCCCCACCGCTGCTCCGAGTGCTGCAGGAGCTTCAGATCCGCCTCCAATCTACGAGCTCACAAAATGACTCACACCGGAGAAAAGCCCTTCCGCTGCTCCGACTGTGGCCGGGGGTTCGCCAGGTTCAGCAACCTCAAAATCCACACCATGATTCACACTGGGGAAAGGCCTTTTTCCTGCGGTCAGTGCGGGATGAGCTTCACGTCCGGTCCCATCTTAAAGAAACACTCATACATCCATGCAGGACCTCAGCAGTGTCCTGAGTGTGAGTTGATCTTCAGCACTTTACCCGATTTAAAAGCCCACTGTAAAGTTCACACCGGCAACAACCCTCTGACCTGCGCCAAGTGCGACCAAGGTTTCTGGCGAAAGAGGGACTACGACGCTCACATGAGGATTCATACCGGAGACCAGCCTTCGTGTGCCCAGTGTCAGAGGACCTTCACCAGCAGGAGCACCCTCACCCACCACATGAAGCTCCACTCTGGAGACAAACCCCACCAGTGCTCTGAGTGCGGGAAGGGCTTCGTCTCCCCCTCAGAGCTAAAACTGCA
Organism: Hoplias malabaricus; assembly: GCF_029633855.1. NCBI lineage: Eukaryota > Metazoa > Chordata > Actinopteri > Characiformes > Erythrinidae > Hoplias > Hoplias malabaricus. The sequence continues at coordinate 56,236,742 of NC_089801.1, read as the reverse complement.
CCAAAGAATTCACACTGGAGAGAAGCCCTTCCACTGCTCCCTGTGCGAGAAGAGCTTCACCAGCTCGGACTCTCTGAAGAGCCACAGGGTCACACACACAGACAACAAGCCCCACCAGTGCCCCGAATGTGGGAAGACCTTCAAACGTCCCTCCGAGCTGAAAGTCCACCAGAAAATTCACACAGGAGAGAAGCCACACATCTGCCCCCTCTGTGCCAAGACCTTCTGCAGGCCCAGGGACCTTAAGATCCACACCAGGTTTCACACCGGAGAGAGGCCGTTCGTCTGTGGGGTGTGTGGGAAGAGGTCGGCCACGTCCGGACACCTGCAGATCCACATGAGGACGCACTCCGGGGAGAAGCCTCACGTCTGCAGCGACTGTGGGAAAGGCTTCATCCAGCTGTCTCACCTCAAAGCTCACCAGTTCATTCACACCGGGGAGAGGCCGCACCACTGCGCCCAGTGTGGGAGGAGCTTCACACAGCTGAGCAACTTAAAAACACACCAGAAAACACACCTGGTGCCATCCTGAGGAGACTACTGTATCACACTCTTCTCAGTGGAGGGACCTCAGGGACTGCAGTGTTCACTCTGTCCTAACTCCCACAGCGTAGGAATACAGCTAAACGGGAGTCTTCCAGGTGCTCTGGTTTCCTCCTGGAGTTAGTGTGTGTGTGAGTGTGAGTGACTGTGTGTTGCTGATGCTCTGAACTGATTAGCTGTGGCGCCCTCTGGTGGGAGCAACTGAACGTGGAGGAAGCCCGTGAGGAACCCCCTGATTAAAGCAGCACCTCGGCACTTTAACGTTCAGTTCAGCCCCCCCCCCCCCCCCCCCCCCAAACCCCCCCCCCCCCCTTCACCTTCCTCACCTCAGAGAACCAGAAGGGGCATATAACGTCTTTACCATCCGGTCAGGCATAAATCTGGAGAGTTTGGTGGCGTTCCCCTTCGGTGTGTGTCAGCTGTTCGTTTCTTTATCAGTGTGCTGTGTTGGGCCAGATGTTTTAATTCTGAAAAACACACCAACAGATGAATAAACCAGTAAAAAAAATGTATGTTTGTGTTTAGGTTTCTTTGCTGAATTTTCACCCAATAATTTATTAAAAATAATAATAATCTTTATTTTTATACCACCTTTCATATTTTTTTTTAAATAAATATGAAACTATAAAAAGTGTAGTAATGTAGTGCAAGAAAAGATGATTAAAAATAATTGACGTTATTATAAAACAAACAAAGAAATCAACTAAAAGGATTTAAAGGAAGAGAAAAAGACGAATTAAACTGGAGTTTTCCTGCTCCCTGAGTGAGAAAGAGAGGCTCTAAGCTGCTCACTGGTTCTTGGGAAACCTCCATGTTTTACTAGCCTCTATCTGTAATTAAACATTGAGATATCGTGTTTAAAATGCCCCCGATAGCTGATCTCACTCTGTAACAGACAATGTCCAAATCGTGCCGTGTGATAAGGGGGAAAGGGGGCGTCCCACTCTGAGAGAGGGAGAACAGTTGGGTTTTCTGTGACTCCTGGGCATCCCCAGGGATCAAACCAGCCACCTCCCGATAACAGGCCCAACATTTACAACACTGTTACTGAGTTAGTTAACTCAGTGCTTTAAAGATACAGCCCTGTGTTTGTTTGTGTAAATCCAATTCTATTGGCTTAAAGAAACACTGTCATATTTTTATCTTAAAAATGACAGTTTCAGGATCATTGTGATGCTCCACTGGGCTGTAACAGGGAGAACAGAGACTCTGTTGTTCTACTCTGGGCTCAGCACTACAGAAACTGCACTGTGTAACTTTTGGAAGAGAGTAGGAAACCATTACTTCATTGTTTTCAGAACAGCGCTGTAAAAGCAAATCAAATTATACCTAGTTTTGCTTTATAACAGATATAAGTCTGCAACTGTCACATATAAAGTTAATTAAACCTTTATATTAATATTTTTAACGCTTTGGACCCGAATCCCGCATTTTGCGGGGTGAAAAACACGCCTTATATAATCAACTTTGTAAGTCTTGAATGTCTGAATGCTTCTGTGAGCTCCGTATACCGTTAGAAAGCGCAGATCCTACCGTTTCTAAAAATAGCGCTCTCATCGCGGTGCTGTGAAGCCTCTGGGAGTAATCCAGTGTGAAAAACCACCTAAAAATCAAGGCGCTCCTTCAAAATTTTTGTCTTATGTCCTTCTCATGAAAGACTCTAATGATAGGCGCTAAAATCAGAAAAAAAAGACGCTGCAAAGGGACAAGAAAGACGGTGTTTACTTTCAGTTTCGTTTTGACTCACATAACGTCAACCCACGCTGTCTCTGGGCTGAAAAATATGAGTCATCAGCAAAAACATATTCCTATTATTGATTTATGGTTTTTCAAGGTTTTTGGAGGTTTAACATCAAATAACACTGCATTAGATCAACAAATATAAACTAAAAAGCTTAAATAATTCTTTATTGTGTGTTTTCTAAATAAACAAGTATTATTTCATCATTTTTTAAAAAGATTATAATAATAGTAATAATTGTAAATATTATCAGCATCTGAGAAAACTGCCAAAGTACCAAAATGTTTTTTATTTGTTGAGATATTGTCCATATTTGCCCTGAACTAAATTCCTGAAAGCCTGGGCCTGCTGTGACTGCCAGAGCTTTATCAGTCATACATCCCAGAGCTTAGAATATAAAAAAAAAACATGTCCGTCTGATGCTACAAATTTATTTTGTCACAGTAATATGACATGTAATAAATTAGCATCAAAAATGCTTATGTTTCTCAACTAACAGACACCTCACGCTAACAATCTGTGTGAAAATATCCGATGTGGGAATATGATTTCAAGGCTGTACATTGAGAAATATATATAAAAAGCAGGCGCTAGGTAAAATTTTGGTCAAAACATGAAAAATTTATAGAAAAATGTATTTATTGGTCAGCATGAAAACCTCAAGTGATTACATATTTGAGTAGCAAAGGTTCTTTAGAAAATAAAATAACATATTGAATATGGCTATGTCACATAATTACTGTTTAATTGAGGAGTGTCTCACAGAGTGGACAGTGAGTGGACAGTGAGTGGACACATGGTTTAAAAACTCCAGCAGCACTGTTGTGTCTGATCCACTCGTACCAGCACAACACACATTAACACACCACCACCACCACCACCACATCAGTGTCACTGCAGCACTGAGAATGATCCACCACTCTACTTACTGTACATATACACACCTGCTCCGTGGGAGTCATGAGCACAGAAGGACAGTGGGGGAAAGGGGGTAACAAAGTATGCAGAGCAACAGATGGGCCACAGTCTGAAAATGAAAGGTGCAGGAAATATATAAATAAGGCACACATGGGTAAAATTAATGAATGAATTATAATAATATTGTGAGGCTGTGTTGTGTGTTAGTTTGCTAGCTTTTACACCCAAATACTTGCACTATTGTTAAAATGACGCTGTCATATCCTGATAACTCCCTCATCAATTACCATCAACACCCAACTGTGACTTTGAAAACAGGCAGGCACTCAGTCACATTAACCAGCCTCCATACCTCTATATTTGCACTACTGTTTACATTGGTACTGTCACTTAATCTCCTCATCAGTACCTAACTGTGACTCTTTAATAGAACCGGTATGCATTTGTACATTTTATTCAGTTGTTATACCATTATTTTGCTCTATTGTTTATATTGCCTTGTACATCAACTATCCTACCCAATCAGGTTATAGTCTTCAGTCAGTGTCCCATTGTCTTATGTATGTCTATCAGTGAGATTGTTTGTATCGCATGTCCTGCACTTGTCTTCTGTCTGTTCGCTTTCATATATTTATATACCTAGTTTAGTTGATTTTAGTCTATTTTGTTAATATTAACTGCAACTTGGAGAGGAGAGTAGCGTAATTACAATCCTTTGTATGTCCTGAACATATGCAGAATTGACAATAAAATACTACTTGTAAGTTTATGGGACTTTTATTTTGAAGAGAGGTCTTTTCAGTGTGGCTGCACTCTGCTGCCCCCCGTGGTCGGGCTCCTGTGTTGTTCTCTGCACTGGACCGAGATGGAAGGGTTATGAACGCGTGAAGAACGCGTGATGAACGCTTTAACTCTGGTGTGTAGGTGTGAGGCGGAAGGTGTAATCCGCCGCTGTCTCTGCGCCGCGGCTGGAGAACGGGAGATGGTGAAGGAGGTGTGTGTTTGTTCTTGTTCTTGTTTCTCTTTACGGAGCGATTTCAGAGGTGAATTAATCTCATATCTGTTAAAGTCAGGGTTTTATCTGTGGTCTGAGAAACATTTACCGAATAAAAGCCCCTGGTTGTTTATGTTTTTCTTCTTGTCCCAGATTTACCGCTGCAGCGCGGTGGAGTGGCCTTTAGATGGCGCTGTCATGTTTTAATTCAAACCTTGTTAACTTTATTTATGGAGCAGGTTTCATATCGGTAGCAATTCAGGGTGCTTTAAAAACACGAAATAAAGCGTAACAGCACTTTACAAATATAAATATACATTTAGGAATGATATATAAATAAACACTAATGTAGTATTTTTCAGTTTAGCTGGTTAACGTCATCCCAGAGTCAAACCTGTCCAATAGAAACAGAGCCCTCAACCCTAGGCTTAAGGTATCTGGCTAACTGAGAAATCCTGCTGTGTGGAATATTGATTTAAATGGTAAATATAAATGTTCACACACGTTAGCACAGATTAAACTCTTATCTGATAAAGCGTAGCCCCAGGTCGCGATGGCACCACCACCATACTTTACAGTGTTGAACACGTATTAACAGATGAACACAGGGTGAATATATATACCCACTTTAACTCATGAGAAAAATGGCACAGTAGCTCCCTTAGCACAAGAACAGACGTGAGACGTCCACAGCTTACAGGGAGTGACCGCAGTGTGTCCAGTCTATTTATAAAATGTTGATGTTAATTATGATGACGTTTAAGATGGTAGGGAACGGTCAGGATGACAGAGGGCGTGTCCACAGGGGCAGATGTAGGACCTTGTTACCAATGCGCGCACTCTGTGTTTGTGCTGGTGTTTTCAGGAGGTGGAGGACGGAGTGTTCAAAGTGGACCTGGACTCGGAGGAGATTCGGGAGTTTGTGTTTAACGGGGAAGAAACGAACGTAAAGCAGGAGACGGAGGATCAGCCTGAGACCGAACACACACTGGAGGAGGACGAAGAGGAGGAGGAGGAGGAGGAGGAGTGGAGGGACACTCTGGAGCTGAGTGGAGACCCCACAGTGAAGGAGGAAGACGATGAAGGTGACGTGGGGAATTCTCCAGAACATATTCCCTCAGGTGAGTTAAAACAAGGGTAAATGAGTGTTCACACACGCTAGTTAAATCTGAATTTGAATCTGAATATATTTAGTATTGGTGTAGGTGTCCCAGTGTATACAGTATATTTATAAATATCACAGTTTCAGGATGAAGGAGCAGTTCCATCCAAGGATTTGCATATTTAAATCTGTTGTCCACTGTGTTTACTGTGTGTGTGTGTGTGTGTTTAAAGAGGAATAAATGTCTCCAGTGTTTTAGTCGCTCGCTCTGTGCTGCTTGTTTATTTTATTTAGTATTTTTAGTAAGTTTAGTAAGTTTTTTTTATATTCTACTTCTAATATTTGAATATTGTAATTAATTTATAAAACTAAATTAACATTGTGATAAAAGTTAATTAAAAAGTCTCTTTAAAGGAACACTATGTAAGATTTAGGTCTTGCTTCTGGGCTCCCCCTAGTGTAATTCGTTTTAACAGCACTCTACTGAAATTTGTCGGAGAGGTAGAAGGACGGGGTGGCTACCCTTTTCCGAAAGTTACATAGTGCAGTTAATGCCATGCTGATCCCAGAGTAGCAACAGCAGAGGCTCTGTTCTCCTTATCACAGGTCAGTGGAGCACCACAGTAATTTTGAAGCTGTGATTTTAAGGTCAAATATTACATAGAGTTCCTCTAATGCAGTAGGGCTGCATGATTATGCTGCTGTGTTTTCTTTATATCAGTATAATATATAATATAACAATGACTTACCGTGACTCTAAAAGCCCCTCAGATTTAATGTGTCCTTGTAAAAGTCATGTTTACATTCCTTCAGTGATTAAACCTGTTGTTTCATTCATGTTGTTGTTGTTTTTGTTTTGATCAGGTGGTGTCGTGGTAAACAAAGACTCCGAAGACCAGCGCCAGAGAAATTCAGACAGAGACAGCGCTTTGGAAATGTTTGAAGGAGTTTTAAAGCTGAAACGGCGTAAGAGAATTCATACCGGTGTTCAAACCCACACCTGCTCAGAGTGCGGGAAACATTTCGCCAACAGAGGCTCTTTGTTCAACCACAAGACGATTCACACCGGAGAAAAGCCGCACCGCTGCGATCAGTGTGGAAAGGCCTTCAGAAATTCTTCAATGCTCAAAGAACACACTCGAGTTCATACTGGAGAGAAGCGCTTCGAATGCTCACAGTGCGGGAAACGCTTCGGTAAAAAGATCCACCTGTCGGACCACACGCTGATTCACACCGGAGAAAGACCGTACCAGTGTCTCCAGTGCGGAAAGAGCTTTTTGTACAGGAAGTCTCTCCGGATCCATGAGATGACTCACACCGGAGAAAAGCCGTACGTGTGCGCTGAGTGCGGCATGGGGTTCGCCACCAAAGGAGGCTTCACATACCACACGCGAATTCATACCGGAGAGAAACCTCACCTGTGTCCTGAGTGCGGGAAGAGCTTCTCATCCATAACGTACCTCAGATGTCATCAGACGACTCACACCGGAGAGAACCCCTTCGTCTGCACTCAGTGCGGGAACACCTTCACCACCAGAGGGTCTCTAACCAACCACATGACCATTCATACTGGAGATAAACCTCATCGCTGCTGCCACTGTGAGAAGAGCTTTGCTCGCCCGGCTCTCTTGAAGATTCATATGATGAGCCACACCGGAGAGAAGCCTTTCCCCTGCTCTCTGTGTGAGAGGGCCTTCACAAGACTCTTCGACCTCAAGGCTCACATGAGGATTCATACCGGAGAAAAGCCCTTCACCTGCGCTCACTGCAGCAAGAGCTTTTCACACTCCAGCACCTTTAAAATCCACATGAGGATTCATACCGGAGAAAAGCCCTTCAGCTGCGGGCAGTGCGGGAAGAGCTTCACACATGCCAAGACTTTCAAAGCTCACAGGAGGATTCACAGTGGAGAAACGACTCTTTAAAGAATGATTAAAGGTGCAATCAGCCCCTTCCTCCAGTGATTTCTTTCATGATTTGAGTAAATCCTTTCATGATTTGAAACATATGTTATACATGTGGGGGACCCGCTCTGTGGAGATTTATGAAGGGAGTGTAGAACAATAGAAAAATGTTTTTAAACATATTCTAAGTTATATTTTGTAAATATTGTTTTTATATTTAGATAAAAAAAACACACTGACCCAGAACCACACCTGAGTAAAGAGGATTCATACCAGAGACGAGTTACGCCAGTGGGAATGCTGCTCCTCCGGATTGACTCCTCACACTGATGCTCCCTAAATTTAACTGAACTTTAAAGGCTGCATGAGACACTTAGTATTTTATTTAGCACAAATATATACAGAATATTTAGCAATTATATTATTATTTTTATTTTATACTCAGATTTTCACCCAAGAGTTGGGACTTTTATGACTGTAGTCTGTGTTTATCTGGGTCTGTTGTTTAACAGAGAAAAGAAAGTCTTTGGTAGAAAATAAACTTTAAAAAACATTAATAAACTCGTTCATGCTCTTTCTGTTCAAACCACTGTGTATTAAAAGTGATGTTCTTGATTGTAATCTAAAAACCCTGCGTATAAAACTCTGAGTGTGTCTCCTCTCCATGTGCTGCTCTGTAGCCAGTTTGCGCTGGAAACCACTCTGATGTGTTTACGAAGCCCCAGTGTCTGTAAATGGGTAAAAAAAAACTAAGTGTCTGTGTCCGGTATGCTAGGCTTTCTCTCTCTCTGCTCACGGCAGAGAAACGCCATCTGGAGCTTTTTAGACAACGGAGAGACTCCAAATGCTGAAAAGGACCAACTGAGATGAGGATGTTGCTCTATTCCTGCTCCATAGGGGGGTAACACTGACTTATCTTTGCTGTTAAAGTTACATTACTTAAGGTAGTAACAGTGCTACAAAACTAATGTCACATGAATTTCTATCAGGCTGTTCAGACAGAGTCACATTACCAAGATGTGGATGAGATTTCAATACCACGTATGAAACTGGCCCAAATCTCATCGGAAAAAAAAACCATCTGATTCAATGCAATTTTTGCTGTTCACGCATGTCACGTGAAGAACCAGATCCGATTTGTGCCACTTTTACCTGCTGTGTAAACATAGATATTAGGGAGAACTACATAGGTGTTAAGGAGACACTACAGCGATATTAGTGAAAAACTACATAGACATTAAAGAGACACTATAGAAACATTAAAGAGAAACTACAGCGATATTAACAAAACACTACTGAGATATTAGGGTTAACCTACAGAGATATTAAGGAGAAATTACAGAGACTTTAAGGTGACAACACAGAGACATTAAGGAGAAACTAGGGACACTCCAGAAATATTAAGGAGAAACTACAGCGATATTAAAGAAACGCTAGAGATATTAAGGAGACATTACAGATATATTAATGAGAAACTACAGAGGTATTAAAGTGACGCTACAGCGATGTTAAGGAGACACTACAGAGATATTAAGGAGACACGAACTGAGTTCCTGTGATGAGTGAAAGTGAAACTGCTCCCTGGAGCGTCACTGTTATGTTTCCTGAAATCTATTGGTTGAAAAGTAGGAAGTGGAGTAAAGGACTTTTGAGTCGTCTGAGTTCTTCGTAAATCACACACTCCTGAGGAAACAAGGTGAGTTAGATTTAACTACATTCCAACCCTGAATATTGACAGAAGAGAAGTGTGCCGCTTTCAGGGAGAAACATAACGGTACAAAAAAATGAAAGAACACAACTAACTGCCGAACGAACGAGATGGAGTAGCTCATACTTCAGTACTCCTCAGCGACTCCGGTAAAGTTGGTTTCATATTCGCATATTCAGATTTCTTTCTTCAATAGCTCTCAAACGGTGCATGCAAATGGCTTAAAACTTGCAAAGTATTGTTTTTGGGATCCAAGACAAGCAACTACAACTCAGTTTATGTCAGAAATGTTTGCCATTTAAAAAAAACGAAATATATTGTTTTCTATGGGCTGCCGCCATCTCCGTGAGAGCTAAGGGACCGTTTAAAAACTACACTACACAGTAAAAACGAAGCTGACGAACCACGCACATGATGTATGCTACATCTCCTACCTTGATAAATTTAACCATTACTGGCTCATGGTGATAGATTTTTCATTAAAAAATTCAATAGCTTTTTAACCTTTTATGATATTGTTTCTGATGTGTTTTTGAGAATAAATTTCAATAGTATTAGAACCTTTCATAATTTCTAAACAAATTGTATTTGATCAAGTGCAACCCACATGACATACTACACCTCTTATTTTGGTCAATTTAAACATTACTGGCTCATGGTGATAGATTTTTCATTAAAAAGTTCAATAGCTTTTTAACCTTTTATGATATTGTTTCTAAAGACGTTGTATTTGATCAAGTGCCACCCACATGTCATACTACACCTCTTATTTTGGCAAATTTAACCATTGCTGGCTTATGGCTTATCCACAGGATACATTTAAAGAAACCTGGAGCAGACATTCCCAGAAACAGAGACTACCTTATGTAATGCATAAGATGAGATGTGTTGCTACTTGTCTTGAACAATGTCCTAGATCCACAATGGCCCTTTACAGACAAAAAGTCTCTGTTTCTGGGAATGTCTGCTCCAGCTTTCTTTAAATGTATCCTGTGGATACACCAACATTTTGCATACACCTACTGTATGTACACCTCTGGCAAAAGTTATGTCTCTCATGAGTCAGACAACTTAATTTTTATATTGAAAGTAATTTTTTTGGATTATAACTATTGATGTTGTTTTGTGTGTATATACTTACATTCTGCGAAATATTGACAGTTGGTCAATAACAATATTTTAAAACCGGTTAAAAAAGCTGCTCAAATTATTGCCTACCCCACCATTACTTCATTCAAACAGCCCACCACAGCTACGTGCTATTTTGAAGCAATTTCATTAAACATTCCAATTCAACTGAAATTTATTCTCAAAGATGCATCACCTTGGGCCAGCAATGGTTAACTTGACCAAAATAAGAGGTGTACTATGTCATGTCGGTGGCATTTCATTAAATACACCTTGTTTAGAAACAATATCATAAAAGCTTCAAAAGCTATTGAAATTTATTTTCAAAAACCCATCACCATGGGCCAGCAATGGTTAGATTGACCAAAATAAGAGGCGTAGTATGTCATGTGGGTGGCACTTGATCAAATACAACTTGTTTTGAAACAATATCATAAAAGGTTCAAAAGCTATTGAAATTTGTAATGAAATATGTATCACCACTGGCCAGTAATGGGTAAATTGACCAAAATAAGAGGTGTAGTATGTCATGTGGGTTGCACTTTATCAAATACAACTTGTTTAGAAACAATATCATCAAAGGTTCAAAAGCTATTGAAATTTGTAATGAAATATGTATCACCACGGGCCAGTAATGGTTAAATTGACCAAAATAAGAGGTGTAGTATGTCATGTGGGTGGCACTTGATCTGTCACATCCTGGCACTTTCTTGTTTGTTTTCCTATCTCCGCACATGGTTTTGTTTATGTTCATTCTCCGCCTTTGTCCCGCCTTCTTTTTCCTCGTTATTCGTGTCAGGTGTGTCTAGTTTGTGCTGTTATTTAAGCCCTCTTCCCTCACTTCCTGGTATCGGTCATTTTGTTGTTGTTAGGTTTGTTTTTGTTTGTTTTCGTTGCTTTGTTTTCGTTGTCGTTTGTTTCCTGTTTCTCGTTTCTGGTTTCTCGTTCCTCGTTTGCTCTCTTACTTCTTTCATGACCCTCTAGTTCGTTTGTGTTTGTTTCTCTAGCTTGTTTTCTTGTTTCTCGCCTCGCTCTTACCCGTCTCTCTTGCTTGTTTCATTGCCCCAGTCCTATAGTGTTGTTTCGTGCTCTTTTTCTGTTATTTCATGTTTCTTGTCAAGTTCGTTTGTAGTGTTTCCTCTTTATTAAATCATCTGTGTTGTAGCGAGTGTGTCCGCCTCCCTTAATTCCACTCTTCACGTCCCCCGCGTGACATGATCAAATAAAACTTGTTTAGAAACAAAACAATATCATAAAAGATTAAAAAGCTATTGAACTTTTTAATGAAAAATCTATCACCATGAGCCAGTAATGTTTATTGTAATTGACCAAAATAAGAGGTGTAGTATGTCATGTGGGTTGCACTTGATCAAATACAATTTGTTTAGAAACAAAATTATGAAAGGTTCTAATACTATTGAAATTTATTCTCAAAAACACATCACTATGGGCCAGTAATGGTTAAATTTACCAAGGTAAGAGATGTATTGTATGTCATGTGCGTGGTTCATCAGCTTCGTTTTTACTGTGTAGTGTAGTTTGTAAACGGTTCCTTAGCTCTCGCGGAGATGGCGGCAGCCCATAGAAAACAATATATTTCGTTTTTTTTAAATGGCAAACATTTTTGACATAAACTGAGTTGTAGCTGCTTGTCTTGGATCCCAAAAACAATACTTTGCAAGTATTAAATCATTTGCATGCACTGTTTGAAGAAAGAAATCTGAATATGCGAATATGAAACCAACTTTACCTGAGTTTCACAGCGCTGTTTTCATCTACCCATTCTGCTCTTTAAACATGCATGTTTTACCCCAGAGTTTAAAAATGTCATTATTAATGTTTATTTCAGATGAGCATCACTGACAAGCTTCAGTCCACTCTAGAAGAACTCGTAAATGATAGGTTTGTATGGAAGCAAATCTGTCTCATCAGACTTTGAAATATTACCACCTTTGAATTTGTAGCACAGGATTTTTTGCACAGAAATTATGCATCTGAATTTTGCTGCTTTTGAATTTAAGTCTTCAGATTAACACCTCTGAATATTTTGCTTCGCAATTATGCATCTGAATATAATTGCTCTTGAATTGAACTCGTGAATTTTCAAGAACGTTTTCACTGTTATTATTCGAGGTTAATAAATTCAGATAAAAAAAATTCAACCTTAAAACAATTCAAACAATATTTTTCGAAGTTGCTCAAATTCGATAGACCAAATTCAGATGCCAAAATAAGAGTGAAAAAATTCAGATACACATCCGGGATACAAAGGATAAGCAATCGATTCATTAGGATTTTGTGTTTCACCGTAAATGGCGCAGTAGTTGCATTCTGTCGCCGCTAGATGGCAAAATACAAACACAACTTCCATAAGGTGGAAAAACTACACGTTTAACTTCTTTCCATGGATATTATCTCTTTATTTTCAAAGTGTCTCAAAAATCTGAAAGGCTCACTAAAGACACAATATAACTATTGATATCCTGAAGATGAAGAAATTTTACTCTGGATTTTTTTTGTCATGGCCCTGTGAACATAGCATGTGATATGACAGAATGTGTAAACATTAACTGTGGGGATACAGAAATGTGAAAAATAGAACACCCCATGAAAGCCTTTGTCTTTTTGAACATATTTAAACATATGGAAATTTGACTTTCATTTGAACAGCACTGTGAGATGGAGCTTATACAAATAAAACTGAAGAAATTACTTATAAACATAGGTTGTACACTGTAATTGGCTTTGCCAGAGAGAATTTGGCAAATTTTTCATGTGTGCAACCCACAGCTCAGCTCTACTGCTCCTCCCACAAATGCATGTTCCTTACAAATGTGGCACCACTGAAAAGGGAAATTAACAGGCTTTTCAACGGTATGAGATTTATTGCCAGGAACAAATATTACAATTTACAACATATATACAACATTGTTACAACAAATATATAATCTACCAAACACAAATTTCTATATAAATATTTATAATATTAGAAATCTATCTACCGTTACACTTACATAGAACCTTTCTAGATATTCAAGGATGCTTTACAGTCCACACTGCTCAGAACACTCAATCCACACACACTGGTGAGAAGCTGGCAAGCACAGTGTACTCTCAACCAGGAACGACCGTCCACCTGGAGGAATGCATTAGGCACTAGGGTTTCACCCAGGACAGAGCGCCAATACATATCTGGGCACAGACACTTTCATTCACACATACAGACATTCACATACACACTAATTCACTCACACACCAGGACATTTATTAGAGAGAAGCCAATTCGCCTACACTCCATGTTTTTGCACTGTGGGAGGAAACTGGAGACCCCAGAGGAAACCCACGCAGACACGGGGAGAACATGGAAACTCCACCCAGATGGGACTTGAACACAAGATCACAGTGCTGCGAGGCGAACGTGCTAACCACTAAGCCACTGTGTCGCCCATAACCAGAAATAACCAGACATTGTGAATATACACACCGACATTCAGTGTTTAAACAAACACAATTTTATGAATTAAACTCTGCAATTTGGGATATTATATTTGTACTACACCTTCTGTAATATCAATTTCAGATTCTTGATAATCTGTCAATTAAAAAATAAAAATGTCATAGGACATTTACTTCAAATTTCATGTTTCCACATATTCATCATGTCACTTGCTATGTCACAGGGCCATGACAAAAATTCCACAGTAAAATTTCTTCATATTCAGGATGTTAATAGTCTGTTATATCGTGCCTTTAATGAGCCTTTCAGATTTTTGAGACACTTTAAAATAAAGAGATAATATCCAAATGAATCAATTGCTTATCCTTTGTATCCCGGATGTGTATCTGAATTTTTTCACTCATATTTTGGCATCTGAATTTGGTCTATTGAATTTGAGCAACTTCAAAAAATATTGTTTGAATTGTTTTGAGCTTGAATTTTTTTTTATCTGAATTTATTAACCTTGAATAATAACAGTGAAAACGTGTTCTTGAATATTCACAAATTCAATTTAAGAGCAATTATATTCAGATGCATAATTGTGGAGAAAAATATTCAGAGGTGAAGACTTAAATTCAAAAGCAACAAAATTCAGATGCATAATTTCAGTGCAAAAAAATTCAGTGCTACAAATTCAAAGGTGGTAATATTTCAAAATCTGATGAGACAGATTTGCTTCCATAGGTTTGATCTGTTTAAACGGCACCTTAACCAAGGTGTCAGACATTACCAGGGGATCCCAAAAAGCCAACTGGAGGATGCAAAAAGATGGGACACCGTGGATGCAATGGTGAACAAATATGGCCCTGATGAAGCTATGGAGATCACACAGGCCATTCTGAGGAAGATGAATGAGAACCAACTGGCAAAGGAACTGATGATGTTTCAAGCAGGTAAGGTCTCAGAAAAACTGTCTCTCAGTTTTTAGGGGAATGTCTTTAGGGCCATGTTCCAGTATCATGTTCCACTGCAGTGGTAGATATTTAAGTTGGTTTACTAAAACTCCAGGCCTGTTATTTAGGTTCTCTGTTGAAAAACAGAAATTTTATTTATAGCTTCGGGATCCTGGGGTTGTGGGGACTGGCGCCCCCTTGCGCCCAATGATTCCGGGTAGACTCCGGACCCACCGCCGCCCTGAACTGGATAAGGGTCACAGACAATGAATGTAAAAACATACTTGTTGAATTTTCCTAATATTCTGTAAAACATGACAGAGTTTAAAATGGGACTTCTAATTAAAGTGGAGGTGGACACAGGAGCAGCTGTGGATGGTTAGAGAAGAGGGATTGGGACCTAAGGTCCCTGATTCAATCCTCTTGATCGGCAGGAAAAGTATGGGTGGTGGGAGTGAAGGACCAGCACTTTGTCAATGTGAACATAGACACAGAGAAGGATTAATGCCATTCTACTGCTAATCATCAGCATGAGACAACACTCCATACCACCACAGATTGGTCACTGATAGTTGGGGCTAATCCTGTGGTAAATGTATAACTAGATCCACTCAGAAATGAAGACCATTTTGACTGGCACTGATGTTAACTTAAATCATCCTTTTTTCTTCCAGAGATTTCCAGTATCTCTCCAGCCTGTTCTGCTAAAGGTAAATGAGCTGTGCCCAGTGTACCGAGACTCAGGAGCCTCTGTTCCACCTCAGGGCTGAATGGGTCTATGAAACGTGTTTAACAGTTACAGTACTGTCTCCACATGAACACTGTTTGGTGAAGAAGGTACAGACCCTGGTCATCCGGGTTTATTTGGAACTAGTGATGCACGATATATCGGCGGCCGATATATTATTTACCGATATGTGTATTTTTTTAGTTATTGTTATCGGTCCGATGATTGAATATTAACCCATACTACACTGATAACTTGGCACATTTTTGTGCTTGCCAATACACACTGGCGCCTGTAAATATACAACTAATGTCTGCTGTGTGGACATTTTTTTTTTCAGTTTCTGCAGAGAAAAGTCTCTGGAATTAAATTTCTCAGTGAAATTTAATTTAAAATACAAGCGATGCTCTGTACACACACACACACATACACACACACACAAACACACACACACACAAATGCTGCAGGTTAAACAAAAGAAAGATACTCTCAAACACCACAGTGCAGGAGTCTTTCTTGTAAAAAACACAAGAAAATAGATAATCATTCAGCGTCTGAATTTATTACTGAAACACAATGATAACACTCGCTCCAACACACTCTCTTTCTGTCCCTCACTCGCTCAGAGCCACTTTGTGCCACTCTCTCCCTATCTGACCAAAACAAACCCGGTGCTGCACTAATTAGTGCCCCTCTATAAACAATGCATGCAGAACTACCAGTAAATCTTTGATAAAAATATAAATGAACAACAACAAATATAACTTATAAGATAACATTAAAAAGTACAGAAAAGTGCAAATACTGAGGAAAAAGGCTTGTCCTGTGACAAAACATGATAAAAATAATTTGTTTTGCTTTAATCACAGGTGAGTTTGCTTTAATTACAAAAAGATAAAATTATCGGTTATTAATATCAGTATCTGCTTCTTCCAGGTGCTAATTATCTGTTATCGTATCAGCCAAAAAAAATTCTAAATTGGTGCATCCCTGTTTGGAACTGTAAGTTAATCATCCTCAGCCTTAGATTCTCAGCCTGGTAAACTAACCTTAACTTGACAATCTGATGTTGATAACTGTTCAGCGCTGCAGTGGACAGGAGTCCAGTATCAGCCTTAGCATTTTCTTGGTTTCCTAGTCAGTGATTATAGTGTCGGACTACATTTTTCTTGAAATGGAGACTCTCCATTTATAATGTCATATGTTCCAGGACTGGGCGTATCCCCTTTCTAGAAAACCAGCCTATGATGTTTTATAGCTGCTCAAATAAACTCTACATTAGAGTTTTTCTGATTTTCCATTTTACTTTTGTGAACTGATTTCTTTAGTTTGTAAGACATTTAAATGTATTTTTAGCCTAGGTTTAGATTAAATCCAATGGCAATTTTCCAGTGAAAACCCCCATTAACGCAATTAAGGCTTATTCTGGAGTAAAAAAGATGCAGTGCCATCAAGTGTGTAAAGAGTGATCAGTAGTGAGTGAATGAAAGAACGAATGCTTCATTGTGTAAATGAGTTAACAATAATGTTTAATGTTCTTGTTCCACAGATGCGTACAGACAAGAACAGAGTCATAAACTGAAGACTATTATCAAACATACTGCTGCAAAAATAAACGAAGGATTCTCAGTGAGGGCGAGTCGTGTGGCCTTGAATGACGTTTACATAGAGCTCTATGCAGTGGAGGGCTGGACCGGAGGAGTGAGCATGGAGCATGAATTCATAAAGCTGGAGGCAGAATTTAGGCGGTGTTCTTCTGAAGACACTCCAATTGAGTTTACTACCCTTTTCCAGTCCAATTCCAAGGTGCTCACTATTGGAATAGCTGGAGTAGGTAAAACCGTTGCTGTTCAGAAGTTCGCCCTTGACTGGGCAAATGAAATCTGTGCTCAGAATATGGATTTTGTCTTTCTTATTCCTTTTCGAGAGCTGAACCTGATCCAAGAGGAAGAACGCAGCTTCCAGGATCTTCTTCTGTACTTCTATCCTGAACTTGTTCATCTTAAAGGAGCTGGGCTTTTTGGGGATGAGTGCACAGCTCTTTTCATCTTGGACGGACTTGACGAGTTCAGAGTCCCGCTGAATTTTGATCAGAAGAGATTGTCTGATGTGACACAGAAAGCCAAAGTTGACGTGCTGATCACAAACCTCATCAAAGGTCACCTTCTCCGATCTGCTCTCATCTGGATAACGTCCCGACCTGCAACAGCAGATCAGATCCCCTTAGACAATATAGATCGTGTCACAGAAGTGCGAGGGTTTAGCCACGAGCAGAGAGAAAATTTCTTCAGGAAGAAACTCAAAGAAAAGTCCAGTAGGGTCATCTCCCATGTTAGAGACTCCAGAAGTCTCCACATCATGTGCCACCTACCAGTCTTCTGCTGGATGATGGTCACTGTGCTACAGCCTACTCTGGGGAAAAAGGAGAGTGAAGAAATCCCTCAAACACTAACAGAGATGTACATACACTTCCTCCTCATCCAGGCAAACATAAACAGCCATAAATATGATGAGACACACCAGAGGGATACAAAGAAACTTCTGAAATCCAACAGTGAAGTGATTCTACAACTGGCTGAGCTGGCTTTCAAGCAGTTGATGAAGGGTCATGTGATATTTTATGAAGAAGACCTGATGGACTGTGGGGTTGACATCTCAGAGCGTTCAATATACTTTGGGATTTGCTCCGAATTCTTCTTGGAAGAGTCTGCCATTTACCAAAGGAAGGTCTACTGCTTTGTGCATCTGAGTTTCCAGGAGTTTTTGGCAGCCTTCTATGTGTTTCACTGCTATGTGACAAAGGATGTACATCCACTTAAATGTTTTATAAGTTGGTCTAAAGAAGGCGCACTCCATGAGCTGCTGTGTAGTGCTGTTCAAGTGTATCTGCGACACCCATCCTTGCACCTGGATCTCTTCCTCCGTTTCCTGCTGGGAATCTCTCTGGAATCCAATCAGAGGTTCCTTCAAGGCCTGTTGCCACACACAAAGTGCAGTGCAGAAAGCACTGAGAAAACGGTCCAGTTCATCAAGGACCAAATCTACAAAGAGGACCTCCCTGCAGATAAATCCCTCAACCTGTGTCTCTGTCTGCGGGAGATGAATGACTGTTCCCTTTACAATGAGGTCTGCACTTTTCTCAGTACAAATAGGGAAACTGAAGAAAAGCTCAGTACTGCACACTGCTCGGCCATAGCTCACGTCCTGCACATGGAAAGGAATGTGCTGAAAGAACTTAACCCAAGGAAATACAGTGCATCATTGGAGGGTTGTATGAGGTTGATGCCAGCTGCAAGGAAGGCATTGTAAGTGTGTAATGTCAAGATTTAGCTCTATAAACAAAACCCATGAGACTATCCCTATGACACATTGTCTAATCCAACACTTTCAAATGCTGTCTGTCTGACAAAACACTTATAGGACAAATGACATGCCTTTGCTTTTTTTAGTTTTTAAAAATTCGAATGTTGGACTTACTGGTGATTCGCACTTGTCCCTGTGAAATTTCAGACCTGATCTGAAACACAGTAGTTTAAGGCTTTATATTTTTTTACTGTTTACTCATGATTCCACATCAGTTGATAACATTGCTTTGTGCCATTTCACTCATCACAGACTTGCGTGCTGTGGCCTTACAAACCAATCATGTAATGGCATTTTACCAGCGCTACAACACCTGAACTCTCCACTGAGAGAACTGGACCTGACCAACAATGACCTGCAGGACTCTGGAGTGAAGCTGCTCTGTACTGCCCTGCAGAACTCACACTGCAAACTGGAGATACTTAAGTAAGTGTTTCTAAAACCTAGATCTAGGACCTTGATGCTTTGTAGAGTGTATGGTTAATGCAAACTTGTGTGTGTAAATCCAGAGCAGAGTCCTATGACAGGGATTCTGTGAATTCCCACGTAATGTACAGTTTCTAAAAACCAGCACTAAGGGCCAGACAGACCTAGGTAGGGGACAGAGTTTTGAGCTGTATTTGAGACAGAGATTGGAAGTAGGTCAAGGAAAGATATTGGCACCTGATCAGGTCAGAGATTAAAGCTACATCAGGAACAGGTATAAGTCCTTGTTCTCAAAGAGAGGTCAACAGTGAGTCATGGAGAGGGACCTGAGCAAAGTCAAGGACAAAGCAGGATCATATGGTGCTTTTCCACGGCATGAAACATACATGACTCGACTAGGCTCGACTCGTTTGCTTTTTCACTTTTAATTTTATTATTATCTTATTCACAGCAGCAGCTCGTAACTTTACCTCGGAGTGTTTTTGAAGAGGTTTAAATGCTCCTTGGGCTGATGGCTGAAGAAAATTTCCAGTGAAAGCAGAACATGGAACAAGTAACTGATCTGTGAAATGGGGTGGAGCTGTGTTCAGTCAAAACAACAACAACATGCGATATATGATGAGTAAACAGCGGCTTACCCCCGCCGTCGTTGTGGTTTTCAAAGCCAGTGATTCCTGTTAGAGACGGGGTTTCGTGATGTCATTGGCTCCATTTCACGGGGGAGCCCTGCCAGTGGAAAAGTGACAAGCTTTAGCTGACCCGAACAGTCAAGTCGTCTATAGGCGGACCCATGCAATGGAAAAGCACCATTAGATAGGGCCTTGGGCAGAATTGTAAGTAGAGTTTGAGGTAAGGTGGTGAACATTGTCTGTGTTGATATTTCTGCACAGCAGGGCTTGATCTTTCTCTCTCTCTCTGTAGGTTGTCGGGGTGTATGATCACGAATGAAGGCTGTGCCTCTCTGGCCTCAGCCCTGAAATCAAATCCGTCTCACCTCAGAGAACTTGATCTGAGCTACAACAATCCTGGAGAGACAGGAGTGATGAGGCTCCTTGATCTACAGGAGGATACATGCTACAGGCTAGAGAAACTAGAGTGAGTTATAGTCACAGGGTTACAGTAAACAGCAAAGTGGTTTATAGCTGGGATTTTATGAAAGAAAGGCATTACTTACTGCAGCTGTTTCCTTTGTCTCATTTTCTCTCATTTCCTGTTTGTGATGTCTTCTTTTTCCTCAAGTGTGGACCACAGAGGAGAGTTTAGAATCAAGCCAGGACTGAAGAAGTGTAAGCAAACACACACACAGGGTGTTTCTAATAAAAGGGCCAGTGAGTGTCAGTAGATGGGGGTGTTTCTGATAAAGTGGCCAGTGAGTGACAGTAGAGGAGGGGTGATTCTGATAAAGTGGCCAGTGAGTGCTCTGATGAAGTATTGTGTGTAGTTTTGAGTCTCTGGTGTGTCCTGTGTTGTTTAGATGCATGTCTCCCGATTCTGGATGAAACCTCAAAGAACATCCAGCTGTCGGTTTCCGGACAGACCTCGTGGGTTGCAGTGCCGCAGGAGGATCCCCTTCACCCAGAGAGGTCAGTGGGGTCCGGTCCGGTGGTTTGTGCGAAGTGTTTGAGTGGACGCTGCTACTGGGAGTTGGAGTGCACTGAAGGGGAAGCTGTAGAAGCGACGCACAACGGGATCCTCGGAAAAGAAGGGACCAGCAGCAGGTTGGTGTCCTGGAGTCTGGCCTGTGCTAAAGACCGTTACATTCTGCGTGAGGGTGACCAGAGAACTGAGGTTCCAGCCTTGTGCCCACACTCCTACAGAGTGGGAGTGTATTTGGACTGGGGGTCTGAAACCCTGTCCTTCTACAGTCTGTCCTCACAAACACCGAAACACATCCACACCTTCCACTGTAGCTTCACTGAGCCACAGTGCGCAGAGTTTGGGCTTGACGCCAGATCCTCTGTCGCTCTGGAGAACGTGCAGTAACATAGTTCTGAACCTGGAAATGACCACAACAGCAGGGCACATGGAACTTATCTTTCAGGGCATTCCTGATCCAGGAACATAGCCCAAGTGTTGTCTGTGACGTGTATAGTGGTTCATTTTAACCTTTAATGTCTGTGTGTTATTAATCAGTATAATTTAAACTTATCTGTCATTTTCTGCAGTGTTTTATCAGTAAATCCTTTGTTTCAGAGACACAGACCTTTTACAAAAGTAAAATAAAATTTATTCCATCAAAATAATTTACAATAAACCTTGATCTATAGCATGTTCACCACTCTCATACACCATTGCTAATATTAACACCTAACCTTATAATTATTAACCTTCTTTACCTTTTCTGTATTCTACATTACATTTGTTTGTAATTTTTATCAAATATATTATTGTTATTTTTAATATTATTTAATTTGGTAATTATGTTTAACACCATAATTACTAAGAATATTTTTGTCATTTTTTTTATTAACATTATAGCATTATTTCTCCTTAATGTCTCTCATAAACCTTTTATGACAATTCCAAATAAAAGTCTAAATCAAATTCCTATAAACAGTAATGACTGTTTCTGTTAGGGTTATTCGTTCTCTTAGCGCTGTTAGTATACATATTATAACAACATGGCGTCATAATAAATGAAATGACAGCGAACCAATCAGAGACAGCTCTGAAAGCTCCGGCTCAGAAACCAGCCAATCAGAAACCGGCTACAGCCCCGCCCACCTGGATCAACGCACATGCAATCTCACTGTAGCGTTCAACTTCGCTCCGCTGCAGGGTTTCTAACTGTTTCTCATAGCAACAAACAGGTCTGTGATCATGTGTTGGACTTTTTGAATTCAAAACACTTTACCTTCTGAATAAATGACAATTTTAGTCCAAACTTTAATATAATTTACAGCAAATAAATGAAAAATTAGATATCTGACCATTTACTGAGCTTTTATTGAAAACAGGCAACGCACAGCAAGATTATTTCTGACCCAAATCCAGTGTTAACTCTTTATTACCGCTTTAGGGACTTGAGTACAAACAATCTACATACACTGAAAAAAATCAATACAAAAATAAAAGAATAGTAGCCAAAGAAAGAAGAGCATAAATATTTAGTATAATATAAATGTCAATGAATTATGGTATTATGTATATTATGAATAAACGATACTAAATCTAGATTTAGAGGGTAAATAACGCTTTTCATGCTCCGGTTTCCTCCCACAGTCCAAAAACACACGTTGCAGGTGGATTGGCCGTAGGTGTGAGTGAATGTGTGTGTGTCTGTGTTGCCCTGTGAAGGACTGGCGTCCCCTCCAGGGTGTGTTCCCGCCTTGCGCCCAATGATTCCAGGTAGGCTCTGGACCCACCGCGACCCTGAATTGGATAAGCGGTTACAGATAATGGATAACTCTTTTCATGAGACTGAGTGTGAGAAACGCGGCGCTGCTGAACGCGGCTCTGTGTCTGAGGGAGTTAGCTCTAAGCTAACGGAGAACATCACGGAGCCTCGGCCCGATTAAACCTGAGATGACAGCGATATTCTGTGATTAAACCTTCCCCGAGCACACCTGCCGTCCTCAGGTAACACCTCAGACTCCGAGCTTTAATCTAGATGTACAAAACCGGGATTAATTAGGCGAAGGAACCTGCAGCAGAGCCGAGGAACACACACACACCTGTGGATAATAAACCCAGACCCCGCAGAATACAGTCGGCATTAAACCCTCATACAACCGGAATTAAACTTTCAGCAGGGTTTAAGCCCAGGTACAGCCGGTACTGAACCCAGATTCAATCGTGATTAACCACAAATAAAGCTGGGAATAAACCCAGGTTCAGTTGAGATTTAACCCTGATACAACCGGAATTAAACTTAGATTCAGCGGGGAATAAACCCACGAACAGTGGTAAATTAATCTCAGAATAAAATTAGTTTAAATACAGATTAAACCCATATATAATAGGTATTAAACCCAGATGCTGCCAAGATTAAACACAGATAAAGCAGGGACTAAATTCAGATACTGCTGGGATTAAGTTTAGATCCAGCAGGGACTAAACCCAGACACAGCTGGGTTAAACCCAGATATTCCCATAAATTTGCCCCAGAAAAAACTGAGATTAAACCCAGATATAGCTGGGATTAGATTGAGAGTTTGAGCCTGGTTGAAAGTTGTTAATTTTGAGCGGCTAAACCTCGCCCATCATGTGTCACTGTGCTTGATGTAACCAATCAGAAGTAGGAGATGTGCCAGTTTGATGATGCTGTACAGTGTACTATGATGCAGTATGATGCCTTAAAACATGGACACAGTGCCTTTGATGCAAAGCCCCCAGTAGCACCCCCTGGTGGGGACCTGTAAACGTGGGTGGGTGTTGACTCTGTACAGGTGCGTAAACAGTGTATGGTTCCCTGCAGATGCTGAGAGAGGCGTCCCAATGTCAGACCCTCAGCTAACGGACCCCAGTGAAGTGGACAACGACGTGAACGGTGTTCAGGATGAGAGAGGAGCGAGTGAGGGGGAAGCGGAAGCTGAAGCGGGGGGTTTATTTGAGAGCTCCTTCTCCTGTCACTGCTGTTACGACGTCCTGATAAACCCCACGACCCTGAACTGCGGACACAGCTTCTGTAGACACTGCCTGGCGCTGTGGTGGGAATCCTCTGCCAAGAACGAGTGTCCCGAGTGCAGGGAGCGCTGGGAGGGCTTCCCTAAAGTCAACATCCTGCTCAGGTGAAGACTCAGCTGCATAATATATCATACGATATATTATGATAAGAAACAATTAAGTATTATAATATGCTATATTATCATACAATAGTGCTGTGTATCATGCGATAATGCGATGTGGTACCTGTCATGATACAGAGCAGTAGGATAAAACACATTGCATTAGGTCACAACACATTACAATACAATACAGCACAATACGACCCATAATCCCACAGTCAGCATGCACAACCTTTAATGAAATCGTTTATTACAGTTCACTATTTTTAAACAGTATACCCTTCACTCTGTGCTTCGGAACAGTCCATATTAGGAATCTGAGCTGTAAAGGCAGCCTGTGCTGAATTTGTCTTTTTTGTGATGTCGCAAGGACCTGTATAGCAGTAAGCGCCGCCTCTTTGGCATAATGCAGTTTATCCCCTCTGAATAATGTTACAGAAATATAATGGGGTCTTTAAAGGTTGATAGTTGTCTATATATTTGTGTGTGTGTGTATGTGTGTGTGTGTGTTTGTAGGGATGCTGTAGAGAAGCTGTTTCAGGCGGATGTCAGACGGAGACGTGAGGAGATCCAGAACAATCCCAGAATTGCTCACTCACTGCTTGCCTTCCAGCGCCATGGAGACGAGCAGGTCAGTCGCGGAGCTGCTCCAGGGGGCCCACGGCCTGCAGCTGGCAGTTTCTTCTCCGGAGTCCTCACCGCCCTCACTGCCGTCGCTGTGAGTTCATGTGTGTGTGTGTGTGTGTGTGTTTAGGGGATGGTCTAAGAAACTGTCAGCATAAGTGTGTTTTATTGGCTCCTACTCTTCCTAAAAAAAGAAAAATAATGTAAAGTGTAGTACATTCTGTGTATGTGGATCATACCAACATTATGAAGCTGCGTTTGTAAGTGATTGCTGTGTGTGTGTGTGTGTGTGTGTGTGTGTGTGTGTGCGCGCAGGTGATGTTGCTGGTCTATCACTGGTCCAGTGGTGAAGCCCATCACGAGGTTCTGGTCAGTAAGCCGGTCAGTAGATGGACGACTGAGGATGTCACCCTCTGGATGGAGCACCTGGGGGCCTGGACCACTCAGTACAGAGAGACCTTCATCAAGGAGAAGGTCAATGGCAGGTCAGACACACACACACACACACACACACACACACACACAACAGAACTGGGCTCTCTCTCTCTCTTTATATCATTGTTAAATGCCCCTTCCATCTGTTGACCAGCCTACCAGTCCTGGGTAGTTAGTGTCCTCCTCCAAACATGTTGGGGCCCAGTGACAAAACTGATGTAAGAAACCATGAGAAACATTTGAATGGCATCAGGTGTAGTACAGATTATGTTATAGCCAGTGTGTATGTGTGTGTGTCAGGTTGCTGACTCTGCTGGGTGATGAGGAGTTATTTAGAGCTCCGTACAATATCAAGAACCCATCGCACAGGAGAGCTGTGCTGGAGGAACTGCACAAAGTCAAAGAACTTGGAGTCAAGCCTCCACAGAACCTCTGGGAATACAAGGTGTGTGTGAGAGAGAGAGTGCTTGCTCTTGCTTTCTGGCTTTCATTCTTTTTGGTCTCTGTTTTCAAATTTCTCTCTCTCTCTCTCTCTCTCTCTCTCTCTCTCTCTCTCTCTCTCTCACACACACACACACACACACACTCTCACTCTCTCTAGGCAGTGAATGGAGGGAAGTCTCTTTTCCTCCTCTACGCTCTGAAGGACTCTCCTCGTCTCACAATCCTCTACCTGTACCTGTTTGATTATGACGACACCTTCCTGCCCTTCATACACACCTGCTGCCCCCCCCAGGCCCCCTACAGCCCCCACACCCCACACCCCCCCCACACACAACTGGATGAGCCCCCCACTTGGACCGCAGTGAGTGTTCTCCTCAAAGCGTGTTGAGGTGTCTGTTTTAGTGATCTGTGTCC
The DNA here is from genome assembly GCF_029633855.1 of Hoplias malabaricus. Lineage (NCBI taxonomy): Eukaryota > Metazoa > Chordata > Actinopteri > Characiformes > Erythrinidae > Hoplias > Hoplias malabaricus. The sequence continues at coordinate 56,211,152 of NC_089801.1, read as the reverse complement.
AATAATGTGTGTGTGTATGTCCCAGGAGGTGGACCCCACCTGGAGCCAATGGGCGGAGTTTCTGGTGAAGTACTCTCTGCTGCCCTATCAGCTGCTGGCGGAGTTTGCGTGGGATTGGCTGAGTGTTCATTACTGGACATCCCGCTTCGTCATCGTTAACGCCATGCTGCTGTCCGTCCTGGAGGGGTGCAGCTTCTGGAGGGTCTGGAGCAGGGGGGAGATCAGGTGACCACGCACACACACAGACTCACAGGACACTGTGTAGAATGTAAATAAACACTGGTAGTTGCAGAAATCATTGGGACAGGGTGGTGTCTCCCACTGCGGAGCTCTTCTGTAACCACACTCTGTAAAGGTCTGGGAAGTGAAGACCAGGTGCTGGAGAGAAATGGGGAGAGAATTGTTGTCCCGTTGTTGTCTGATGTAGGATTCCAGTTGCTCAGTCCTGGGTCTTTGCTGGATACCTGGTTTCCTGATGTACCAGATGTTCAGCCCCCGGTCTCTCCCTCTGTGGAGCTGTGATGCAGTGATGGACTCATTGTGTGGTTTAACAGTGTCTTAGCGAAATGTAGAAGCCCCTCCCTGAAAAAGACTATGTCTGTATGGAGGAGACATCGTTCTAAAGCCTCTGTACACTCTTCAGCTTTGATAGAGCCTCTCCCGATGTGAAAGTTACTCATGCCATAGACACTAATAGAACCCCGTACCATCAGAGAGACAGGCTTTGACTGTGCTCTGAGAACAAGCTCCATGCCCTTCTCCTCCTGAGTCTGGAGGACACAGCGTTGGTGGTTTCCAAAACAGTGTTCCACTTTCACCTCAATCCTTTTTAAATGAGCTGTGACCCAGAGAAGACTGCAGTGTTTCTGGACTGTGTTGATGTACAGGTTCTTCTTTTCTGATACAGATTTCACTAGCATGTGTGGGTCATGATGTGATTATGTGATGTGTGTAGCATGTGTGATTTCTGAAGTGTTCCTGAGCCCCTGCAGTGATTCCCAGTGCAGACTCAGACCTGTTTTTAATGCTGTAGTGCCTCATGGCCCAGAGAACACAAGCATCTAATACTGACCATAGATGTTTTGCCGTGTGAAGGACTGGCGCCCCCTCCAGGGTGTGTTCCTGGCCTGTGCCCAGTGATTCAGTATAGACTGGATAAGGGTTAAAGACAATGAGTGTTCCACAGTTCTTGCAGATTTGTGAACCTTTGCCCATCTCTGCCCCAGAGACACTCTGCCTCTCTCAAATGCTCCTCTAGTTGTTTATTAGCACCACTTACTTTTCCAGCCTTTGGTTGCCATTGTCCTAATGTTTCTTAGATGCATTGCTGCCAAGTTCTTAGTGAGTTAATGTCTCACTTTCAACATCTGAAGTCTGTTCTATATCCTTCGCGAATAATGCATTTGGTTTTATTTACAATTATTTTACAAATTTTACACCATGTCCCAGCTTTCATGGAGTTGGGTTTGTACACACACACACACACACACACACACACACACACACAGGGACTTACCACAGAGATGTGTAAACAGTGTTAAAATGTTATCATAGTAGTGCATTATTACCACCACACCTCTTATATACGTATTTAACATTAACATCAGTGACTTTAATGTTCATTAAATAGACAGTGACATGAGAGACAATGTAAACTACAGCTAAAATAACAGAGACATTGTGTGTTTGTGTGTCAGGGCCCTCCCGAAGCGGATGCTTGGTCACCTGTGGAAGATGCTTACCCACAGTCTGGTCTTCATGTTGTTCTGGCCTCTGGTTCCTCAGTTCGTGTGTAACTGTCTGTTCTACTGGGCTCTGTACTTCAACCCAATCATCAACATAGACATGGTGGTGCAGCAGCTGATGCACACACACACACACCATGCATAACACACACCACACACACACGATGTTTAGGAATTCCACCTTCTCCAGAATCCCACATAATCCTTTGGGTGAGCTGTAAACACAGTGATGGGGTCAGAGCAGTGGACAGTGGAAATGAATGAAACCAGACGTCCTCCTCTAAAAGCCCCTCACAGAAAGTGAGGACAGTAGATGGCGAGGAACACAGGGCTGGTGTCTGAGCGTAGTTGGGAGAAGGGGGTGGTGTTTAAACCCAGTCCTGGTGGAGAAGGATGGGCAGGAGGCTGTGAGAGACACTGTCCTCCATCATCATCATCATCATCATCACTCTGTAGACGGAGGAGCTGCTGAAGGTGGAGAGGGAATAAAATGCTGGGTATGTGCTGGAGACGTCTGGTTCCATTCACCAGCACTGGAGTCTGAAACCCTCTCACTGTGTCTTCACCTCACACACTGAACCATGGGGGATAAACTGGGATAATGGAGGCTGAGAGAGGCAGTGTTTCAGCCCCTCTTCATACTAACAAGTTAATGACCATTCTCCACTCACCTGGGATGAACACAGGTGATTTTAAAGGTGTTTAAACACCAGGCAGGTGAGGGGTGATTATTATTCCCTCTTAAACACACAGTACAGATGTTCATTTTCATTTTGGAAGCATTTCTCTCTCTCTATAATCAGCACAGGTTAATGTTTACCCTCATGCAGCAGCTACACCTCCAGGTTTCCTCCCTTCACCCTCAATGTGTGTCCAGTGTCTACTGTGTTCTTCTGTAGTCCTACAAAGGAGCTAACGGATTTGAATACAAGTGCTAAAGTCTAAACTAACCATCTTTACTGCCTTTAAACCCTGTTCAGGCTCCGTAGGCTGCATCGTCACCCATACACTCATGTGCAGCTGCTCCAGCATGCCATTAAACACACTGTGTCCACAGAGAGTGCAGCTTAAAGTGGCCACACAGGTGTCCACAAACTTTAGGAGGCGGTAGCATGTAAGGCTAGTTGGCTGTTAGCATAAGCCTGTTAGCTCCAGTGTAAAACTGAAGGAGGCATGTCACAATGATGAGGAAACGCAGGGATAAGACGTTGTAAAACTAAAGATGTTGGCAGACTCACATTGCTCTCATGGCTTCTTTGGCCAAAGTTTGGGCACCCCTTGGGTTTTTGTTTTGTACGTTGAAATTCAGATAATTTCAGTATGATTTAAAAACCCCTAAACATTGCTTTAATTTTAACGCACATTTTCTATTTGTTGACAGTTAGTTCCACATGAGATCCTTTTTAAACTCACACAGTGTGGTTTACAGGCACCTCAGTGTTTATTTGAACACATCCAGGATTAGGGTTTTGTCCATGAACAGTTGTTTTTCACAAGACATGATAATCAGATGAGTTTCTGACTTTAATGACGCTGACTAAACTGGCACAATTCCCTAAAAACATAGTTTTTAAACAAATTAAGGGTAAAGAAACAGATCTATTTTCTCTGCTGGTCACTGTGTCTCCGCCGTGATTTGGCCTGTTCTCGTTTTTGTGAGTTGTAGTTTAGTGGGCTGGGGCGGGACAAACTTCTTCAGGTTTTAGCTGGTTTCTAAAATCACTGGGAACACGGTGTAAGCAGACTGTTTTGGCTGGCTCCCAAGCAGCAACACAAGCAGGTGCACACTCCCGGGAAGTGCTTCGTCCCCTTTGCTGAATGTATTCATCCACTCACTCTGAATGAATACATTTGTATGATTCAGTGTGCAGAAGCAGGTAAAACAACTAGCTGCTTTAGCCTGCATTAATGCCTCTTCATGAACAATCACAGTAAAATTATTTAGGAACATCTGTGTCTGCAGCAGGAGAGGCTGGGTGTGTACAGTGTGTGAGAGATTGATGGTGAAGCCTTATTTTCTTTAGTTTAATCAAATGATTGCTGCAATTAATATAGAACTGTGTGAAGTACCCGTAAATCACATTATACGAGTTTATAAAGACTGATCTGGAAGTAGGTGAACTCTGCTTTAACGTGTGTTCTGTTCACTATTTACTCAGAGATCAATGAAGAACACACCTCACAGGTTTCTGCTCATATTTCTGGAGGTTGTTTATTTTTATGAAGTTAATCAAAAACATTTTGTTGACTAAATAAATATAGATCACTATAAGCACTTCCTTCTCAATGTTGGGACTAATTCTGAAAATTTATGCAGCATGTCCATGTATTTTTTCAGGATTTAAATTCAGATTCCCTCAGTGTTAAACTGTGTAAATCTCATGTTCTGTTGGTGTAGAATATCTGATAATTTTACTGCACAGTTTCTATTTATTTAAGAGTTGATTGTGTTAAAATAAAAACTCGACCTGTTCTCCGTGATTTCCCATAGAAAATCAACAGTCCCCTGGTCTCTGCAAGGGGCGTAGTGATCTCTGCGTACGACTACGTCTGAAATGCCCTTCTGTCTGTGAGACAGGATTAAAGTTCGTATTTAAGACTCGTTTAATAATCCGCGAGTTGGTTTCTGTTAAGGCTCATGGTTTTGTTGATGATAATAAAGGTTTATTTTTGTATTGATTTCTCGCTTTGATGCTGGAGCTGAACCAATGGCAATGAAAATGTTTTTAATAAAAATCAAGTTAAAACTGAATGCTTCTCTGAGATATTGTTTATTAACGTTCTGTCATTTGGCAGATACTGCTGCTAACATTTTGGAGTCTGGGAGGAGACCGGAGCACCCGGAGGAAACCCACACAGATGGGGAGAACACACCACACTCCTCACAGACAGTCACCCAGAGGAAACCCACGCAGACACGGGAGAACACACCACACGTCCTGACATACTGCAGACACGTATTTACTGTGTGATGATCATATGGAGTTAACTGGGGTAGCTCCAGTGATGAGGTGTTAGATACAGCTTTACTACCTTCTCCTCTCTCTGCAGTAAAGTATCTTTTTTTGGCCCGTTTTTTAAATTTTACTGCATAATTATGAACAAGGGTGAAGCACCAAATTCTGGGCCTTGTGCACAAGCAGTGCCAATTGGCCCCCTCTACCACAACCTTCCCCCAGCTCCCCCATGATGTTAGGCTAAACCTTTGGAGGCATCACCCTCTGTGACGGTCAGGAACTGTGTGCCATGCATTTCACAAGTTAGCTTTTCTACTACTTTGCCAGTCTATCCATATAAACCTATGACATTGCGTCTGCTAAGTTAGGCTATTAGCCTAATTGTGTTATAGCCCAGTAATAAACATTAACTTCATTTTTGAATTAGCAGAAGATTATAATGGTGTGGTAGGCTACACAAACCAAATGTATTTAGAGTTTACCACAGATTACAGATGAGGCATCATGTTATTTCTAACAGTGTGCAGATGTTAGCACTGACAGTCGGGGTGGTGTTTAAGTGTTTTCTAACCACAGGAGTTCATTTAATGCAGGCTATTTGCTTTCACATTTGGGCTCAACTTATTTGGGGAAGAAGTTTGCTAGCAGGTGCTTTGCCTCATTTCTTTTTTGTATCTGTCCTGCCTCTTAGCTTTCTTGGCCATAGCACGGATTAAGGCGCTGTGCTAGAAAAGTCTAAAGACTAGAAAAGTCTAAAGTAATTTTAAATAGATAAAAACACATGTATCTCCAAAAACAGTACCATTACTGGAGCAGGAAAGACCTTCTGAACTTTTAGTGGAAGTCAGTGTAAACAGATGTTACTGAGAGTAATTTTGGAGCGTTCCTATTGGTCATTCATCTTGAGATTTAAACACCATGTGAAGATAAGCTGCTGCGTTTATGACGGAATAAACTACACCCACACACACGGAGATACAGGGTTTTGATTGGACATTGATAACTGAATGAATACAGGATACTAATGAACTAATAATAATAATAATAATATACTGTAATAAATATATAGAAGCTTTGGTCATATTTTACAAGTAATTTAAATGCGTTTATTTAATGTACAGCTCTGTAGTAATGTAAGGCATTAACAAGCTTCAGCAGGACACAGGAATGCCGTTCTTTACTGCACCGTCTATGTTTATTGCTCATTATGTACAATCGTGTCTATGTTAATAACGATCTAGCGCCCTCTAGCGGTTCTACTGTGGATCTACAGACAGTCCTCCTGACACGCCGCCTCCTGAGAAGCCCAGGAGCCCAGGACCCTGAGGTGTGAGGCAGCGGGGGTCAGTGGTAAGCGCAGGTGGGGTGGTCCGCTCCGCACAGGAAGTCTGGGTAAACCACGTACTCCAGGTTATACGGCGCCCTCTTCAGGCACCTCGCAGCTTCCCTGTCGCAGAGACACAGAGACTTCTCACAGCGGTCCTCCAGAGAATCTGCGCGCGCGCACACACACACACAAACACACACACACACATTTAAATACAAAGAAAATACACACACATGGACAGCACACAGCAACACATTCCAAAATAATTTGGGAACAGAAGAGTGATGTGAAACAAATAATAAGTGCAGTTAACCAGCGATAGGCCAGTGTCATGAATGGGTTCAAAGAGAGTGTCTCTGAGAGGCAGAGTCTTACTGAAATAAAGATGTGTGAACAGGCAAACTGTCAAATCCTTTAAGAATAATATAAAGAACAAAGACTCTCAAGTTAAAATAGTAAAGGAGTTGATTTATCATCTATGACAAGTAATATCATTAAAGAGAACTCTGCGTAATTTTACGAGCTGCTGTTGTGAGTCGGATAAAAACAAATGTGATCTCTGCTGCAGCTGGAGATTTTACAGATGGAGAGTTGGTGCTGGACATCTGCATTGTGTGGCGTAGAGTGACGACTCTCTCTGGACAATCAGCGCTCTGCAAGGTTTACACCCCACGGTTTAATCCCTAATCGACTCGCTCTGAAGCACGAGAGAACAGCGATTAAACAAGAACCCGCTTCAAGAACCAGGACCATGACTAGAACCAGAATCAGGAGCTGGACCAGGATGAGATGTGTTTGCGTGTGTGTATGTGTGTGTGTGTGTGTGTGTGTGTGTATACCACAGTCTGGTAAGAAGGTGCCACAGCTCCATCTGTATTTCTCTGATTTGGCGTAACATCCTCGATCCTCTGCCTTCGCGTAGCAACAATCGTGTTTATGACAACACCTGAAACACACACACACACACACACTTTGAGACAGCAGGGCTGGTGTTTATTGGAGCCCCTGTGCATGTTTATGAGGTTGAACACCATCAGACCCTCACTGCAGTATGGGAATACCCAGCCTTTCCCCAGCTGAGGAGGGGCGCAGGGCGAGTGGTGGTCCAGCGAGGGTCTGGGGTGTGGTGTGAGTGAAGTGTGACACCCTCACCAGTCGGCGGCGTCCCGGGGCCAACCCTGTCCCCCGAGTCCACAGTAACAGCCGTACAGACTGTAGGCCAGAGCATGTCTCCCAGTGCTACACTTTATCACCCCACTCAGCTCCAGGAGACCGGCCCCCCCGACACTCAGGGGACCTGGACACACACACACACACACATACACAGGTAAACACCCCACTCAGTTCCAGGAGACCGGACCCCCCAACATTCAGGGGACCTGGACACACACACACATAAATACACATACACACACACACACTCTCTCTCTGTCTCTCTGTGTCTCACTCTCTCTGTCTCTCTCTCAGTATCTCACTCTCTCTCTGTCTCTCTCTCTGACTCATTCCTTCTCTGTCTGTCTCTCATTCTTTCTTTCTCTCTCTCTCTCTCTCTCTCTGTCTCACTTTCTCTCTGTATCTCATTCCTCTGTCTCTCAGTGTCTCTCTCTCTGTCTCTCTTTCTCTGTCTCTCACTCCTTCTCTGTCTGTCTCTGTCTCACTCTCTTTCTGTGTCTCACTCCTTCTGTCTGTTTGTGTCTCACTCCTTCTGTCTGTCTGTCTGTGTCTCACTCTAACTCTCTCTCTGTGTTTCACTCTTTCTCTGTCCCTCCCTGTGTCTCACTCCTTCTCTGTCTGTCTCTTGGTGTCTCACTCTCTCTGTTTCATTCCTTCTCTGTCTGTGTCTCATTCTCTCTGTCTCACTCTCTCTCTGTGTCTCATTCTCTCGCTCTCTGTCTCTCTCTCAGTGTCTCACTCTCACTCTCTGTCTCTCTCTCCTAAAGCTTAGAACAGAGGAATTAGGGCTGAAAGGTTGTTGGTTTGATTCCCATGAGCAGCAGGAAAACTAGGGGGCAGTGGGAGTAAAAGAACAGCACTGTCATCTTCCCTCGACATCCACGGCTGAGGAGCCCTTGAGCAAGGCACCAAACCCACAACTGCTCCCCGCTCTGTGTGTGTGTGTGTTCACTGCCACAGACAGGTTAAATGTGGAAGACGTATTTTATTGTACATTGTACAATGTCAAATAATTGCACATTACATCTCTCTCTCTCTCTCTCTTTCTCTCTCTCTCTCTCTCTCTCTCTCTCTCTCTCTCAGTGATGTATGAGTGAATTCCCTCTAAACCCTGTTTCAAAATAAATAATAAACAAAGTTGTTCCTGACCTGAGAGAAGAGCCAAAGCGAGGATGTGTACAGCAGCCATCTGTTGAGAATGTGTTGTGTGTGTGTGTGTGTGTGTGTGTGTGACCGCCCTGGTTCTGCAGCTGGTGCGGCTCTACCCGCACAGGGTGGCACTGTTTACATTTACACAGCTGTAATTATTACTGTATATTTACTGTCACATCTACAGCTACAGCACACTGTACACTCTGTGTTTAGTTCTTATGTTTATTTATAAAAACAATCACGAACTACACTCATGTTACATTAAATATTTGTATTTATTTAATAATATATAATATATAAATTAAAGGAAAATGAGCTGCAGCTATTTTTAAGTAGTAATAATATTATAGATTTTAATTCTATCATAATTCCTTTGACATTAAAAGTAAAAACTTTAAAGTAATTCTATAAAAGTTAAAAGTAAAGATTTAAACAGTTAATATTATGGGTGTGTGTGTGTGTGTGTGTGTGTGAGAGAGAGAGAGAGAGAGAGAGAGAGAGAGAGAGAGAGAGAGAGAGAGAGAGAGAGAGAGATTAAAGCCTGTTCTGTTCCTTTAATGCAAGGCTGAGTCCGTGGAGATTTCAGCCAATGACATTGAGGAACGTTTTCCAACACGAGTGCGTCAGGCGGTAGGCGGGGCTAAGGCGGATCCTGGCTGAACAGCGCTAAGGGAGCTAGCTCAGGTGTAAATTCACCGTGAGCTTTATAAGAGTCGTTTACTGGTGTCCTCTCGTGTGTTTTATCTTTATATTTATTCATATATTTATCTTTAAATCAGTTCTGAAATAAAGCTCCAGCCTTTTCCCCTCGCGGACAGTTACAGACAGTTTGTACTTTGTCTGTGGAGGATGTTGGCGGATGGTCCCTTACTTCACTCAGCGCTAAAGCACCATGCTCATAGAAATGAGCAATGACTTCAGCACAATATCAGACTTTAACACTTTTAAATTATTCATATTTCCAGCTAAACTATCATCTTACAATGTATGTTCATAGTCATTAAAGAGCTTTATTACTGAGCTGTAAACTCCGCGGGAGAGATTACACACAAAGGCAGTGACAGTGCTGTGGGAGCTTCTCTAAACTCCACTCTACTGCAGGAAATGAACAAGTCACTCACAAACTCCAACAGTCACACACTCCCACAGTCACACAGTCACTCACACACTCCAACACTCACACAGTCACACACTCCAACAGTCACACACTCCCACAGTCACACAGTCACTCACACACTCCAACACTCACACAGTCACACACTCCAACAGTCACACACTCCCACAGTCACACAGTCACTCACACACTCCAACACTCACACAGTCACACACTCCAACAGTCACACACTCCCACAGTCACACAGTCACTCACACACTCCAACACTCACACAGTCACACACTCCAACAGTCACACACTCCCACAGTCACACAGTCACTCACACACTCCAACACTCACACAGTCACACACTCCAACAGTCACACACTCCCACAGTCACACAGTCACTCACACACTCCAACACTCACACAGTCACACACTCCAACAGTCACACACTCCCACAGTCACACAGTCACTCACACACTCCAACACTCACACAGTCACACACTCCAACAGTCACACACTCCCACAGTCACACAGTCACTCACACACTCCAACACTCACACAGTCACACACTCCAACAGTCACACACTCCCACAGTCACACAGTCACTCACACACTCCAACACTCACACAGTCACACACTCCAACAGTCACACACTCCCACAGTCACACAGTCACTCACACACTCCAACACTCACACAGTCACACACTCCAACAGTCACACACTCCCACAGTCACACAGTCACTCACACACTCCAACACTCACACAGTCACACACTCCAACAGTCACACACTCCCACAGTCACACAGTCACTCACACACTCCAACACTCACACAGTCACACACTCCAACAGTCACACACTCCCACAGTCACACACTCCCACAGTCACACAGTCACTCACACACTCCAACACTCACACAGTCACACACTCCAACAGTCACACACTCCAACAGTCACACACTCCCACAGTCACACACTCCCACAGTCAAACACTCACCCGGTTACTCACACATTCACTCATTCACATACCAAAGCAGTCCCTGAGGGCACAGCAGAGGGCACAAAACGTCTGTGTGTGTGTGTCCTCAGTGGATTGGTAGTTTATAGACGGTCCTTGAGTGAGGCCCCGCCCCCTGAGCTCCAGCCCGGAAGAGCTGTGTTTGTGTGTGTGTACAGTAGAGTGTGTAGAGTGTTCCACTGTGTTCTGTGCAGTGTGTGTGTGTGAGAGAGAGATAGAGAGAGAGAGTGTGTGTGTGTGTGTGTGATGGTGCGGGGCCGCATGGTCGCGGTGATGTGCGGCGCTCTGCTGCTGGCTCTCGCGCTGCTGCTCGCGCTCACACTCTCCTGCAGGTACAGTGAGAGAGAGAGAGAGAGAGAGAGAGAGAGAAAATGAGTGGAGAGGAGAGTATATATACGTGTCTTTGTGTATATACCAGTTGTTAGAAAGAGTGCGTGTGTATACAGAGGGAGAGACAGAGAGTGTGAAAGAGACAGTGTGTGTGTGAGAGAGACAGACAGTCAGAGACAGAGACAATGAGAGAGAGACCGGTATAAATATGAGCAGAATTTGTGTGTGAGATTGTTTAGACTGTGTGTAAGAGTGTAAATGTATTTTTTGTTATTGTATGTGTGTGTGAAAGAGAGATAGGGAGTGTGTAAAAATGTGTGTGTTTGGGTGTGTATGTGTGTGTAAATATTAGTGTGTTCTGTTTTGTGTATGTGGTGCTTTTCCACTGCATGTCTCTTGGTTCTGGATCTGGTCCTGGTTGTGGAAGCAAGTTCTTGTTTATTTACTGTTCTCTCGTGGTTCAGAGCGAGTCGAGTAGGGACTAAACTGTGGCGTGTAAACCTTGCAGAGCGCTGATTGTCCAGAGAGAGTCGTCACTCTACGCCACGCAACGCAGACATCCAGAACCAACTCTCCATCTGTAAAATCTCCAGCTGCAGCAGAGATCACATTTGTTTTTATCCGACTCACAACGGCAGCTCGTAAAATTACGCCGTGGTCTTTTGAAGAGGTTCAAATGCTCTTTGGAGCGGTGGCTGACGAAAGAATCTGATGAGAGCTGGACCCTCCAACAAGGAAGGAACAAAATCTACTGATCTGTCTGAACTGATGATGGAGTTGTGTTCAGTCCCAAACTACAACATCAACAACACGCCAATACACCATGAGTAAACACCACTTAACGTTAACGCCACCGTTGTTGTGGTTTCCAAAGCTCACTGTTCCCCTTAGAGACAGGGATTGAGACGACGTCGATACTGAAAAGCACATTGAGGCGAGCAGGTTCCATGCAGTGGAAAAGCTCTAAATGTGTGTGTGTTTTAGCGTAATTATGTGTGTGTGTGTTCTGTGTTGAATGGAAGTGTTTATGAAATGAAGGTCAGTCAGTGACAGATGGTGTAAATGTATGTTTAAATATTTAAAATGTGTTTAAAAATCATATCAAGTAATCTATAATGAAACATTTTATATTGAGAGATTTATTGATATTGAATTCTTGTCCAGAGATTTTGTGTGAAGTTAAACCAAGAGGGTCATCTCTCTCTCTCTCTCTCTCTCTCTCTCTCTCTCTCTCTCTCTCTCTCTCCAGCCGGGCGAAGAACGTGGTGGTCCTGGCTCGCCCCCCCGTGCGTTTTTTCCCGTCCGGTGTGCCGGTGGTGGACCTGTACCTGGGGCAGCAGGACGAGGCCGAGAGGCTGAGGGAGGGGGCGGATGTGTCTGTGTTGGTGTACTACGCCCCCTGGTGTGCTCACTCCATCACCGCCCGCCCTCACATCCAGCAGGTGGCTCTTCACATGGCTTCAGAGGTAGGCCTTTGTCGGCAGGACTAACACCACAGACAGCTACTAGAGTCAGCTGCCCATGCTCCAGCTACTGCCACCTGCCTCAGACTAGAACTGCCTCCACTGAAGATTTCATGGACTCCTAACTATTACTACTGCTACTACCAGGCTACCAGGGGTAGTAGTAGAGTTCATTCAATCCAAATGTTGATGTGTTGAGAGAACTTAAACGCATCACTTTGTCAGTAAGGATGTATAACAGATTCTGTATTATGTACATTGTGGACACTTCAGAGCCAGGGTCCTGCGGCAAACATCATCAGTAATTAGCACCAGCATCATGCAGGCTAATATTTTATCTGCCATATTAGCCTAGTAGTTTATTGCACAGGTTCAGCTAGTTCTCTACATTACATTCATCTGATCTCCTGTGGCAATAAAGGTGGAGTATTTAAATAAAATAAAACTGTGCTGCTTTTTGTAAATTGTTATCTTGACAATCCAGCCATATCATATCAGCCAATCATCAGATTTTAGTCCACCTCATCACCACCATCAGTGCTGCTTAGCCACAGCTCAGGTGTGTACTTGTGAAGCACTAGAGTTCACGTTAGAGCTGAGCGTTCCCGGAGTGCACACATTTCCCGTGTCCCACTCTGCCACAATCAGACTGTACCGTTCCGTAAAATTTGAGAAAAATGTTACAGCAAATCACCACCATGTTTAATTTGCTTATTTTAACAGATGAAATGATATTGTATTTTGAAAGGTTACATAAGGCAGTACTATTAAAATAACATTAATAGCCTCAGTTCTAAAAAGAGCTATACGAATACATTTGATGTAATTTGATACAGTAACAAACACAGCATCAAGACCTGCAGAGTACAGTCTCAGCCGTGATGGGTTTTCCATGATTTAATGATGTGTTCCCTGTGCTGAGATGATGACGATGTGTTCCCTGTACTGTGGTGACGATGTGTTCCCTGTACTGTGGTGACGATGTGTTCCCTGTACTGTGGTGACGATGTGTTCCCTGTGCTGTGGTGACGATGATGTGTTCCTTGTGCTGTGGTGACGATGGTGTGTTCCCTGTGCTGTGATGACGATGGTGTGTTCCCTGTGCTGTGGTGACGATGTGTCTCCTGTGCTGTGGTGACGATGATGTGTTTCCTTGTGCTGTGGTGACGATGATGTGTTCCCTGTGCTGTGGTGATGATGGTGTGTTCCCCGTGCTGTGATGACGATGGTGTGTTCCCCGTGCTGTGGTGACGATGGTGTGTTCCCCGTGCTGTGGTGACGATGGTTTGTTCCCCGTGCTGTGATGACGATGGTGTGTTCCCCGTGATGTGGTGACGATGGTGTGTTCCCCGTGCTGTGGTGACGATGGTGTGTTCCCCGTGCTGTGGTGACGATGGTGTGTTCCCCGTGCTGTGGTGACGATGGTGTGTTCCCCGTGCTGTGGTGACGATGGTGTGTTCCCCGTGCTGTGGTGACGATGGTGTGTTCCCCGTGCTGTGGTGACGATGGTGTGTTCCCCGTGCTGTGGTGACGATGGTGTGTTCCCCGTGCTGTGGTGACGATGGTGTGTTCCCCGTGCTGTGGTGACGATGGTGTGTTCCCCGTGCTGTGGTGACGATGGTGTGTTCCCCGTGCTGTGGTGACGATGGTGTGTTCCCCGTGCTGTGGTGACGATGGTGTGTTCCCCGTGCTGTGGTGACGATGGTGTGTTCCCCGTGCTGTGGTGACGATGGTTTGTTCCCCGTGCTGTGGTGACGATGGTGTGTTCCCTGTGCTGTGGTGACGATGGTGTGTTCCCTGTGCTGTGGTGACGATGGTGTGTTCCCTGTGCTGTGGTGACGATGGTGTGTTCCCTGTGCTGTGGTGACGATGGTGTGTTCCCTGTGCTGTGGTGATGATGGTGTGTCTCCTGTGCTGTGGTGATGATGGTGTGTTCCCTGTGCTGTGGTGATGATGGTGTGTCCCCTGTGCTGTGGTGATGATGGTGTGTTCCCTGTGCTGTGGTGATGATGGTGTGTCCCCCGTGCTGTGGTGATGATGGTGTGTTCCCTGTGCTGTGGTGATGATGATGTGTCTCCTGTGCTGTGGTGATGATGGTGTGTCCCCTGTGCTGTGGTGATGATGGTGTGTTCCCTGTGCTGTGGTGATGATGGTGTGTCTCCTGTGCTGTGGTGATGATGGTGTGTTCCCTGTGCTGTGGTGATGATGGTGTGTTCCCTGTGCTGTGGTGATGATGGTGTGTCCCCTGTGCTGTGGTGATGATGGTGTGTTCCCTGTGCTGTGGTGATGATGGTGTGTCCCCTGTGCTGTGGTGATGATAGTGTGTTCCCTGTGCTGTGATGATGATGGTGTGTTCCCTGTGCTGTGATGATGCATTTCCTGTTCTCACAGGTCCAGTTTGTGGCGGTAAACTGCTGGTGGAATCAAGGAAAGTGCCGGAAGCAGAAGAACTTCTTCAAGTACCCAGTGATCCAGCTGTTCTATGGGAGGTGAGGCTGAGGGCTTTGCTTGGTGGGCGATGGGTGTGGTCACAGTGGGTGAGAGCAGGAGCGCTGTTTGATGTTGTGTGTGATCTCAGAGACTCTGTTTGATCAGGGATAACTGTTCTCCCTGTTTTTACTGAGTGATTTCTCCATTATCCAATCAGTGTGTACTCCTCGAGTCACCGGACTAGCACTGCTTCATTTGATCAGTGAGAGCTCACCTAATGAAATGCTGAAATACTGAATGTGGAAGCAGCTGGACACACATCTGCACTGAATCTGAAACTGATACTGAGTGCTTCTGAATATAACTCTCACCTTGTTCTCTTTATGTCTCTGTCTCTCTCTCTCTCTCTCTCTCTCTCTCTCTCTCTCTCTCGCAATTCAGTTCAATTCAAGGTGCTTTACTGACATGACAAATTAGTTACATTTGTATTGTCAAAGCCTGGGTTACAATTTTAAAAGTTTAAGAAGAACATAAATATAGAAGTAAACCATAAAATATTGAATTAAATAAATACAGGGTGTAACTTATTAGAAACTTGGAAACAGTAACATTTACCACTAGTAACAGTGACTGGAACTGTGGGAAAAGGTTTTTTATGGGGTCATAGAGTGTGTGGGCTTGACAGGGTCATTCACTGTCCCTTTTGCGATGGCAGGCGAGGACGTATTGGGCTGCGAGAATGCAGCTCTCTCTCTGTTCTCCCAGCAGATACGAGAGCCCGTGTGTGTGTGTGTGTGTTCTCCCAGCAGATACGAGAGTCAGTCTGTGGGGGTCAGGGCTGTGAAGGATGGGTGTTTTTCGCTAAATTTAATGTAGAACTCTTTGCGGATCTCAGTGCACTCTGGACATTCTGTGAGGAAGTTCAGCTCTGTCTCGACTGAAGCCGCACTGCTGGCAGAGTCTCTGCTTCTGAGGCAGCCAGGTCTGTCTGTGTCTGCACGTCTTTATGGCCAGACTCTGCTGAGTCTGTACCTGGGTAGGGTGGTTCTCAGTCAATCACTGTGCTGCTACAGTGTACTGCCACTATAGGGCCTGATAACATTGCATTTTACTCTGTGATTTAGTTTGAGATTCCCAATAGTTTCTGTACTGTTCTTTAATTTGTGCAATAATTTGGTCCGGTCTAATTAGATCTGGGGGCGGCACGGTGGCGCAGCAGGTAGTGTCATAGTCACACAGCTCCAGGGACCTGGAGGTTGTGGGTTCGATTCCCGCTGACTGTCTGGGTGACTGTCTGTGAGGAGTTGGTGTGTTCTCCCCGTGTCCGCGTGGGTTTCCTCCGGGTGCTCCGCTTTCCTCCCACAGTCCAAAAACACACGTTGGTAGGTGGATTGGCGACTCAAAAATGTCCGTAGGTGTGAGTGAATGTGTGTCTGTGTTGCCCTGTGAAGGACTGGTGCGAATTGGATAAGCGGTTACAGATAATGAATGAATGAATTAATGAATGAATGAATAATTAGGTCTGCTGTGTTCTGTGTTGAGTGCTTCTGAATATAACTCTCACCTTGTTCTCTCTCTAGATTTGGTCCTATAGAGTATAGGGGTCCTGTGGTGTGGGAGTATTTGGAGAGTTTCATTCGGAGGGCCTCTACACCCCTCACCTACCTGCCCACCCCCTCTGCTCTCAGCACCTTCCTGTCTCATCACGAGGTAACACACACACACACACACACACTACCAGCGCTCCTCCTGCAGTGTGTTCCTCTACACTGCAGTAACAGCTGGTACTCTTGTGGGAAGAGCGCTACACTAGATATCCTCCAATCTCCTCTGATGTTCTGTGACCTCCTCTGATTTTCTGTGATCTCCTCTAATGTTCTCTGATCTCCTATTTTTTTTGTGATCTCATTGGATCTCCTCTTTTTTTGTGATCTCCTCTGATCTCTGATTTTCTGGGTTACACCACTCTAGCCCACACTTGTCATTTCGCAGGGCCATAGTCTCATGTGCAGCTGCTCCAGAGCGTCCTCTTTCAGGTCCTGATCCTCGAGAGATTACACACACACAAATAGTCAGACAAACTTTGGGGCTTATCACAGATGGGCATTCCGCTCAGGTGTGTGTGTGTGTGTGTGTGTGTGTGTGTGTGTGTGTGTGTGTGTGTGTGTGTGTGTGTGTGTGTGTGTGTGTCCTGCAGTACAGTGGATCATGCTACTGTCTTAAACTTACTACTATACACAGCTGTAATGGTCTCTGATTTACATTCATCCTTATCATTCCTCAAGTCTTCCTCCTCCTCTTCCTCTTCTCTTCTTGTTCAGTTAATAGGTCTCTCTCTCTCTGTCTGTGTGTGTCTGTGTGTGTATGTGTGTGTGTTTGTGTGTGATTACAGCAAGGTGTTGTTGGGTTCTTTGAGTTTAACTCATCTCCCCAGCCGCCGGGTTACATCACCTTTCTCACCTCCGCTCTGCATGCGCTCAGGAGAGGTAACACACACACACACACTTCATTAGTTCATTACTATTAATCAAAAAGGATGATTCCTTATATGGACATGTAACCACACCCACTACTCCTTATTTGGACATGACCCTCACTGCAGTGACCTCCCCTTCCAGTCCAATCTGCTGATCTGGGTGTGGACGATGATTCTTGTCTGTGATTGGTGCAGATTCTCAGGGAGCAGTTCGTTTTGGAGTAGTGACCAATCAGAAGGTGGCAGAGGGCATTTCAGTGAGACAGGATGAGAGTGTGTATCTGCACCGCAGATTCAACACATCACTGGTGAGAACTACACACACACACACAGTGAGAGAGAGAGAGACAAGAGAGAGAGCAGTATTAGCTTGTAGCATGTCATACACAGCTTTTTTGGAAGATGCGTAGGAAATATGGAAGCAACCCCAATGTGTGTGTGTGTGTATGTTCAGGTGTTCCCAAGGGCTCAGAAGAACTTCACTGCTGAATCTTTGTGTAACTGGATTTATGAAAACAGAGAGAGTGTCATTCACTGGATCCAGCCAATGGGAGCCAAGAGCTACTCCCTAGAGGCGGAGCTTCACAAAGGCCCTGCCCTCCTCACTTTCTTTCCTCACAATCCGCTCTCAGCCAATCACAGGCTGCTCACTGAGGTAAACCCGCCTACTTTAGACTGTCCTACTCTCTCCATCATTCTTCTTCTCCTTCCTCTGACTCTGACTCACTCCATCATTCTTCTCCTCCTCCCTCTGATTCACTCCATCATTCTTCACCTCCTCCCTCTGACTCTCTCCATCATTCTTCTCCTTCCTCTGACTCACTCCATCATTCTTCTCCTCCTCCCTCTGACTCACTCCATCATTCTTCTTCTCTTCCTCCCTCTGACTCACTCCATCAGCCTCTGTATATTACCCCCACCCTCCGCACCGGGGGGACGTCAGAGAACAGAGAACCAGAGTTAAACCATTCACTGTTGGGTTTGTAATGTCTTAAAGCCTTACTTCTTCATTGACCTGACTCTGCAGTTTCACCTCCACACCACTAGGGGCTGAGTCTCAAACATCTTCCTCTACACTCTGTAGTACACACTTCAGTGATGGTGTAGAGTTACTTTTATAAATCTAAAGCGCACTCTGTTAGTGAGGAGGGCGCTGTTTGGGATGGAGCAGGCGCCAGGAAAGAAACAAACACAAAGCGGCACCCGTCTACTGACGGATGTACATTTCTGGAGAGGTGTGTGTCAGGCTGAGTATTAGTTAGGCTTAACTGTGTGTTTTCTCTCTCTCTCTCTCTCTCAGGTAGTGGATCTGTCTCTCCGGTATCACTCCTGTTGTGAATCAGACCTCGGGCCGAGGTGCTGTAAGTCTCTGCTGCTGAGGTCCGGCTGTGCTAATGCTAATGCCAAAGCTAACTCTAGCTCTAGTGCCAGAGTGTGTGAGCTGTGTGAGAACCGCTCGACACCAGGTTCTACCTCACGTTCCGCTGTGCTGGGTTCTCGCTGCTCCACGGAGGAGCTGGAGGCGGTTCTTCACTCATACCTGAAGAGAGGGGTGCCCTCTAGCTGTGGCGACCTGCCCAACAGCTACAGCCCTTTCAGCCATTACAGCGCCTGCTGCAGGAGCCTTGCCCCAGGAGACACAATGGGCGGGCCCTTGGGCCCACAGTGGGCGGAGCCGGCACACTGTCCACCAGTGGCCGACGGGGTCTCAGGCCTCCGCTGTCGGACTAATAAGACGCTCCGGTTTTACCTGCTGGACTCACACCTCACCTGGCCTTTAGCACAGAGACTCGGAGCAGTCAGCAATCAGACCTTCACTGCCATCGTTGACATGAGACACGAGACACACTACGTCCTGAAGAGCACCGAGAATCACATGCTGGGTACACACACACACACACACACACACACAGAAAAAACTGACTTAAACTCCAATGAACAAATCTGGTCCTGCTCCTGGAACCGGTTTCTTTTTTATTAGTCACTGATCTCTTACAGTTCCAACTGAGCTGATTAGGTACTACATGTGAGTTGTAAATCCTGCAGAGCTCTGATTATCCAGAGACCTGTCAATCACCAGAAAACAGAGCTCCAGCACAAACACGCCACTTGTAAAATCTCTGAAGTTACAGCATCTTTCACATTAGTTTTTATCCGACTCTCAGCAACAGCTCGTAACATTCCCCCGAGGGGTTTCTGAAGAGGTTCAGACTCTCCTTGGGTCAGTGGCTGAGGAAAATCTCCAGTAAAAGTTGAACATGAGACAAGTAGATAGATAGATAGATAGATAATTTATTGATCCCCAGGGGAAATTCAAGGTCTCAGTAGCTTACAGACATCACATACAACAATCACTAAACAACAATGGAGTAATAAAGTTTTTTTTTTTTAAAAAAACCTAAAACAAATATCAAAATATCAAAATCAAATACCCAAGAAGTTGACATAGTGTGCTTAAGAATAATCAATCAATCATCAGAATAATCAAACATAGCCTGGCAAGAATCTGTGATACAGTGAGCAGCTGAGGATGATCTTATGAGTGCAGCATATGGTTTAAAAGTTGAAAAAGTGTGGATAGTGCAAAGGGTATGGAATGTGCAATATAAGTACAGTGCAATAACAGTGCAGTTTCAGAATTAGAAATAAATATATTAAATAAAATAGTGCAAGGCAATTCAGTGCAATGTACCTGTATTAAGTATAAACCTACTATTGTAGCTGTCAGATGACCTGTCTATTGTCCAGTTAGGTGTACACGTGCAAATATGGAGGAGGTGGAGGTGGTGGTGGTGATGGAGATGGATGGGCAGACAGACTATGCAGAGAAGTCCATCTCTCCTCTCCCCTTTAGTGAAGCATTGAACAGCTCAATTGCCCTGGGGACAAATGACTTCCTCAGTCTGTCAGTTGAGCCTGGCAGTGAGTGAAGTCTTCAGCTGATCAAGCTCTTCTGCTTAGTTATGATACTGTGGAGTGGATGGCACTCATTGTCCAAGATGCTAATCAGTTTGTTCAGGGTCCTCTTGTTTGATATGGAAGTGATGCACTCCAGTTCAGCCCCCACCACAGAGCCAGCTTTCTTAACCAGCCTGTCTAGTCGCCCAGCATCCCTCTTCTTTATGCTTCCTCCCCAGCATACCACAGCATAAAAGAGAACACGGCAACAACAGTCTGGTAAAACATCCTGAGGAGCTTGCTGCAGACATTGAAGGACCCCAACCTCCTCAGGAAGTACAGCCTGCTCTGCCCTTTCTTGTAGAGTGCTTCAGTGTTGGCTGACCAGTCCAGTTTATTGTCTAGGTGTAAGCCCAGATACTTATAGGTGTCCACCACCTCCACGTCGACCCCATCAATGGTGACTGGTAGCAGGACAGGCTTTGACCTGCGGAAGTCCACCACCATCTCCTTGGTCTTTGAAGTGTTCAGTTGGAGGTGGTTCAGTTTGCACCATTGCACAAAGACCTCCACCAGGCTCCTGTACTCCTCCTCCTGCTCGTTCCTAATACACCCAACAATCGCAGTATCATCAGAGAACGTCTGCATGTGGCACAACTCAGTGTTGTAGCAGATGTGTACAGGGTGAACAGGACTGGTGAGAGCACAGTTCCTTGTGGAGCTCCTGTGCTGCAGATCATAGTGTTGGAGAGACAGTTCTTCAGTCTCACGTACTGTGGCTGCTCTAACAGATAATCTGTAATACAGGTAACCAGGTGAGCGTCCACACCCATCTGTTGGAGCTTGTCTCCCAGTCTGAGAGGTTGGATGGTGTTGAAAGCGCTTGAGAAGTCAAAGAACATGATTCTCACAGCACTGTTCCCCTTGTCCAGGTGTGAATGTGTCCTGTGTAGGAGATAAGTGATGGCATCCTCCACGCCCACTTTCTCCTGGTATGCAAACTGTAGTAGGTCCAGTGCATGGCGTACCTGGGGTCTCAGAATGCATAAGACCAGTCTCTCCATTGTCTTCATCACATGTGATGTTAGAGCCACAGGCCTGTAGTCGTTAAATTCACTTGGGTGTGGCTTCTTAGGGACAGGGGTGAGACATGATGTCTTCCACAGTGTTGGAACTCGTCCAAGACGGAGACTCAGGTTGAAGATATGCTTCAGTGGCTCACCCAGTTCAGCAGCACAGGCCTTAAGCAGCCTTGGACACAGTCTGTCCGGCCCGGCATCCTTACCAGGTTGTAGTCTCCTCAGCTGTCCTCTGACCTGATCAGCCGTGACGATGGGGGGAAGGGGTGTAGGGGCAGGGGAGGTGATTGTCTCGGGGGGTAGTTGGATGGCTGGAGACTGATGGCTGTTGACTGCAGCCGTTGACACCGTGTGAGGGAGGGATGTGATGGCCAGTGATGGGGGTTGCCTAGAGTGTCGGGCAAGCACACGAGCCGTGTCTGAGTCAGTAAGGGGTGGCTGGCATACCACTGCCATCGGAGCTGGATCCGGATCAGGGCGGTCAAACCTGCAGTAGAACTGGTTCAGCTGATTCGCCATGTCCAGATCCCCCTCCACAGAACTGCTGCTCTTTTTGAGGCCAGTGATGGTCTTCATACCATCCCAAACCTCCCTCATGTTGTTCTCCTGCAGCTTCTGTTCCACCTTCCTTCTGTAGTCCTCCTTAGCCTCTTTCAGCTTAACTTTGAGTTCCTCTTGTACGCGCCTCAGCTCTGCCATGTCTCCCTCTCTAAATGCCATTTTCTTCCTATTGAGAAGGGCCTTGACATTGCTGGTTATCCAAGGCTTGTTGTTGGGAAAGCAGCGTACAGTTCTCGTGGGAACAACAATGTCCATACAGAAGTTCAGGTAGTCAGTAGTGCAATGTGTGACCTCCTCTAAGTCCTCCCCACTCTGCAGCACACTCCAGTCTGTGGATCCGAAGCAGTCTCTCAGAGCCTCACCTGCTTCAGGTGTCCATTTCCTGAAGGTGCGTGTGGTGGCTGGTAGCCTCTGTACTTTGGGCTTGTACATTGGCTGTAGATGAATGAGGTTGTGGTCTGACTTCCCCAGCGGGGGGATGGGCGTGGCACTTTATGCATCCCAATAATTTTCGTACATGAGGTCTGTTGTTCTGTTTTTTCTAGTAGGGCAGTTGACAAACTGGTAGAAATTCGTGAGAGTGGAGTCCAATGTTATGTGATTGAAGTCGCCCGAGATCGAGATGTCCGGAATAGCACGCGGCGGAACATAAACACACACCACAATGGCGTGCGAGAATTCTCTCGGCATGTAGTACGGTCGAAGACTGACCGTCAGTAACTCCACATCCTTACAGCATACAGTCTCCTTCACTGTAACATGTTCGGGATTGCACCATCTGTTGTTAATGTACATCACCAGTCCACCTCCCTTCTTCTTGCCAGAAAGTTTACGGTCTCTGTCCAAGCGAGCCACACTGAAGCCGGGCAGCTCAACGTTAACAGTGGGGATTTGGCTAGTTAGCCATGTCTCCGTAAAGCATAGCAGGCTACACTCTCTGTATAACTTCTGGTTTCTTACCAAGGCAGCGAGTTCGTCAGACTTGTTAGCCAGAGAGTTCACGTTTCCCATTACCATCGAAGGAACTGCGGGCTTGTATCTCCACTTCTTCTCCCGCCGCCTTGTCTTCACTTTAATCCCCGCACGGCACCCTCTAAAGCGCCATAGCTCCTCCGGGATGTTTACGTTAACTCTGCCAGCGTTCTTCCGTAGTGCAATCAGCTGATTCCTTGTGTACACATGTTTGCTGTCTCTGGGTCGTTGTGATCGGTCCATATCCATAGGATAGAATAAAACACTCCTCAAGGTGTGTAACCAAAAAGTTGCAAGATAAAAAAGTAAACAAAGACTTAGAAAAAACACGCGGAGACAGAGCTACCTCGAGATGCTGTCACTGTCGTCGGCGCCATTTTGTTCTCTGTGAGAACTGGGGGCGGAGCTGCGTTCAGTCCACACAACAACAACAACAACCACAACATGGTAATACACAACGAGTAAACAGCCCCTGAGTTTACTGCTGCACTGTTGTGGTTTTCAAAGCCCACGGCTCCTGTTAGAGACGTTTTGTGACGTCACCGGCTCCATTTTGGGGGGGGGGGGGGGGGTGAGGGTGGAAACACGAGCAGATAGAAGCGAATCGAGCTGATCCCACACAGTGGAAAAGCAGTAACTGTTTCAGTAGATTTCTGTGTTATTTCTCCCCGAAACCCTGCCATACACACCACTGCTGTTCATATTTACCAGTGTGAGAACAGCTATAGTTGTTCCGTTCAGACTTTGCGGACTAGTACATGTCTCGCTCCTGTGGCGGGGAATAACGGTCCTGGGTCCTGGATCAAGGTCTTTAAATTAAACAGAGAACACACTCTGACCTGATTGTGCTCCCACTGTCTGAAGACACCTCACTCTGATTCCACCTTCATCCCAAAGGTGCATATGTGTCTGCCGCTCACAGATACATTGTTGGATCACTTTCTCAAATAAAGAAAAAAGACTGGAACCCAGTCTCCAAAAAAAGATTTAGGAAATCTGATGAAATTTAAGGTCAAATTTATTCAGAAATCTAGAAAATTCTAAAGGTTTCACACATTTTCCAGCCCCAGTCTCTCTCCGGTGGACAGCTGTGGTGCTCGTTAACGTCCCCAAACTACACTACATGCATTAGGGTAAGAACTGTGACAGTAGAAAACCTGTTACCCCCACCTCTCTCTCTCTCTGTTCCACTCTCTCTCCTGCAGAAAGCTTCATCCTGAACTTCAGCGCCCCCTACAGCCCCCTCCACAGACACCTGGTGGGCCATAGAGAACGTCATCCCCCACAGTCCCTGATTCAGGAGGTGACCACCGAGTCCTTCCTGGACACAGTGATGGACCCCGAGAGGGTGAGGACTGTTTATATTTAACAATTAATGCTGTCAGAAAAGCCGAGCGGCCGTTGCAACACTGACCCCTGGTGGCCAGGCTGCATCAGAGCTTCTGTATGAACATCTGGAGGGTAAATCAAGCAATTAATCAATGAATCAATCTTCATTTATGTAGCACTTTTCAAACAAATCAAATTGAAGTTCAAAGTGCTTTACAAGTGATTGACAAAACATTAAAAGAAGATTCATCAAACAAATTATAACTATACAGATAAAATACAGAGTGGGCCATTTATATGGATACACCTTAATAAAATGGGAATGGTTGGTGATATTAACTTCCTGTTTGTGGCACATTAGTATATTGGAGGGGGGAAACCCAATTGTCTATGCTGTGAAGATACGAGATGTGCAGCACCTGAAACCACAGATACTGGAAGCCTGTGTTAGCATTTCTCCTGCGGTGTTGCTAGCACAGTGGGAGAAGAGGGTTGCATTGACAATCCAACACAATGGGCAGCACTTTGAACACATTTTATAAGTGGTCAGAAACCTGTAAGTAACTCATGAAAGAATAAAGTTACGTTAAAACACCAGGCACACCATTGTTTTTCTTGTGAAATTCCCAATAAGTTTGATGTGTCACATGACCCTCTTCCCATTGAAAAAACAAAAGTTGGATCCAAAATGGCCGACTTCAAAATGGCTGCCATGGTCACCGCCCATCTTGAAAAGTTTCACCCCTCCCATATACTAATATGCCACAAACAGGAAGTTAATATCACAAACCATTCCCATTTTATTAAGGTGTATCCATATAAATGGCCCACCCTGTATAAAGTAAGTATAAGGAAATAAAAAATATGATTAATAATGCAATTTCCTTTTTTAAATGTCAATACATGTCCATATGTGTAATCTGATTAATTCCAAGTCTCACACTCTGTCTCTCTCTGTCTTTCTCTGTCTCTCTCTCTCTCTTTCTCTCTCTCTCTCTCTCTCTCTCTCTCTCTCTCTCTCTCTGTAGGATGTGTTATTATTTTACTACACTGGATGGTGTGGTTTCTGCTCCGTCCTGAATCATGTTCTCCTGCGGCTGGCTCGACTCTTTCAGGGAAACAGCGCCCTCACTGTGGCCAGGTCAGGAACTACACTAATTCTTTTTAATCAGGACCTTTTGAAGAGTCTTTAATGTTGTCCTTATTTTTAATCAGGGTAAACGTTGGTGTTAACGATCTGCCCTGGGAGTTTATGGTGGACCATCTGCCCTCCTTCCTCTTCTTCCCCAAACACAGGTACAGTGTTCACCTCAGCACAGAAAGATTGCAGTTGTTTACTCCTACATACAGTTACAGGACACTGAAATACTGACCAAGACCAGGTTAAAGGTTTAGTGGAGTTTACGCATTATTAGACAGTGCTGTACTGTTTATTAACTGCCCTTGTGTCTCTGTATCATCACTGATCTCACACAGCTGTTGTTTATTCTCAAAGCACCACTCTGCTGATGTAGTGAATGACCTGTGTCATGTATCTGTGTCTGTTGCTTTTAAATTTGAATCCTTGTTTTTATCCTGAAAATGACTTAAAGGAACACTACGTAACATTTTAATCATAAAATTACAGCTTCAAAATCACTGTGATGCTCAACCGAGCTGTAATAGGGAGAGTACAGTCTCAGCACAGCAGAAACTGCACTATGGGGGCTTTTCCATCCTCTGAATTTTTGTGAATTATGAAAATGCGCATAACAAAAAAAAAATAATGATATAGCTTTCAGCTGGTTTATACATACTGTGAATGCACCACAGCTCCCCCCAGAGCCCCGGACTGACCCCACAACCATGGGCTTTTAACAGACTCCCCCTGACATTCCCTCTTCTCCCCGCTCTACACTTCACCACTCTGCTTTCACACCGGCGCCTGAGCTGCCGATATTTCTTTATTGCGCAGAACATTGATGAATGTTTTGGATGGAAACCCAGCTACTGTAACTTTTGGAAGAGGATTGGAACCACCCCTACTCCAACCCATTCCTCTGTTATTTTAATACAGTGCTGTAAACATTAATGGCACTAGGGGGAGCCCTAGGAGCTATAAACCCAAATTTAACTAGTGTCTCTTTAAACAGTCTGGAATATTGAAGTAAAACAATGATAGCTCAACTCTCCTCTGTTTTTCTCTGCCGTTCCCCCAGGAAGCAGATGAGTGTGAAGTTTCCTGACTCCACCCCCGTGACGCTGCCCAATCTGCTTCGCTTCATCCTGCAGCACACAGGCCACGCATCTCATGATAACGGGGCAGGGCCCAAGTCTCTGCTGGAGGTGGAGCTTCGCACTCTGCAGGGGGAGGTGCTGTCTTTGCAGCAGGCGCGGGAGCGGCTATCTCAGCAGCTAGCCTCCCTGTGGCGAGAAAACCGCCGGCTAACGTTTAGCGCACGCTTGCTAACCTCCCAGAACGCAGAGCTACAGTCCCAGAATGCTGAGCTGCAGGCTCAGAGCGGACGGCTGGAGACATTATACCGCGAGAAGAGTCGCCAGCTAGCAGAAGCTATTCACAGACTACAGGAACTCGCTAGCGCCTCAGAGGAGCTGCTAACAGAGAACTCGCTGCTCAAAGTGCTGCTAGCTGTGCTGAAGGAGAGAGAGAAGGAGACGGAGGGAGAGACGGAGAGAGCCAGGGAGGATGAAGATAAAAAGAAAGGAAAGGAAGAGGCTTCTTGATGAAGGATGAGTCATCTTTTTTTAGTTGAATCTTGAAAATGGGTCTAAGAAATCAGTGGAAATTAGTGGCAGTGGCTACTCTGAAATATGTCAGTCAGAGGAGAAGAGCTAGTGACTTCAAGTAAGAAAATTAATTACCCCAAATATACCCAAATCAGTGGGACCTTCCATTTATGAGGTTAAAATAATTAATGAATGAATAATGGAAGGTAACAAACAAACTAGCATTGCTTACATAAACAATTTACACTTAGTCCACACAATCAAGTTTGTTATAGGACATTCATCAACTTAGCAATCACACATAATGCCATAGCAACTGCTTAGCAAAACCATAGCAACCAGTTGGTTTATCTTAGCAGTACCATAGCAACCATCCATAATATCATAGCAATCTCTTACCAGCAAGCTAGCAACAATTAGCAACAACAGACTAGCCACCTGGAATACCTCAGAAACCACAGCAACAACCAGCATCCATTTACCATACCATAATAATGCCCAGCAGCACACTGCCTCCAGCTGTTTATTACAACATCAACACGATTAATATTAAAACTTGAGGATTAAAATTCCAGTGTGATTAGCATGCATTTATATTCAAGGTTGATGCTCCTTCATAAACCTTCCCTCTCTTTGGTTTTATATATTTTATCGTACAGGATTCGTTAGCTACATTAGCCTCAAGGCAGACCGGGCTGAATGACTAAATCTGGGGTAAAATATTAGGAATATGTGAATCGTGTGCTTTGACTAGCACTTGGTAATGATTAAAACATTAATTTTTAGAAGGTGGTGCTGCCACCTGGTGTATTCATGGAGAAGTGCAGGTTACTGTTGGCTCTGTATTAAGAGCTGAGTGCTGGGGCGGAGGCAGGGATCACATTCCTATCAGGACTGATCTGTCAGAGGCCTCTGACTCTGGGGGTTCAGGAAGAGGCTGTAATCCGTTGTTCTGCAGAACCAAGGTGAAAAGTTGAACTGTAAGGAAAACTGAAACAACAAACAAATGAAAACCAAAAGAGCCGAATAAACACTGAACTGAACACGTTGTACATGACGACGATGATGGATTTTTAAAAACCTGAGGATGGAGGGTCTGAGATTTGTCCTCAGGTTTTGAACGAAAGGAACGTAGGGACGTATTTGAACTCCTCTCCGAGCACACTCTCCTCACACATTGCTGTCTCTGGGAACTGATTTTGTGACTTGTTTCTTTTTGTTAAACTTTGTTAATCTATTTTTCCACCAATCCTCAAAGTGTTTGTTGCTGAATTCAGGTCTCGCTGCAGGACGTCCTGCTGCATTTGTTTACAGGGAAATTGCACAGATTTGTACTGATTAAACAGCTTTGATTCATTTCAGACTCTCTATTTCATGGCTGTGTGTATGTGTGTGTGTGTGAGACACATTTTCCTATATTACTCATAAGGTGGGATCTGTAACATGTCTCATTGCTCCTGGTGACCAGGTGAGGGCACACAATCTAGCCTTAATTATTCCTTAATCCTAAGGAACGAAAAGCACATCTGGTGACTCCACTGCTGTTTTCACAACTCAGACTCCACTGCTGCTTTCTGTTGTATTTCTTGGCTGCTACGTCACAGAAGGCTGTTCCAATGTGAATGGCCCTTCGTGTACCTCTGAGAAATACAGCCTACATTCTGAGCCATTAGGAGGATGCAACTGACACTTCTTTCATGGCCCTCAGTTACCCACAATTCTCTGCGCAGGTACGATGCAAAGCTGGAAATAAACAAGGCATGGAGAAAAACAAGCTTCAGAACATTCAGGAGTTTTTACATTTAAAGTTTAAAATAACATTAATTAAACTATTTGTCTCTATACATTTATATAATTAATTGACATGATTATTGGCACATTACAGTAACATAGAAAACATCTTTTTTTGTAGAATTACATTTTTAATCTCAATTAAAATTAACATTTTTAAAGTTGAAATGTGAGAGTTTAAGGCTTAATTATGATTTAATTTACATTTTGAAAATAGTATTATTTTCCAGGATAATCATAATCAAATACAGTTTTTTGAACTCATGTTAGTGCTTTGAGGCAGATCAGACCTTTCTGGTGACACACACAACTCTTTTTGTGTGACTTCGGTTACTAAGGAGGAGTCTTCATAGGACACATCCTACATCAGCTGCAGCCTTGGCTTCAGAACACTGCTCAGGTCTCATTTCAGCCAGTTGTCTTAGCATCCTACTGTGTCTCCTGGGATTCCAGCCTGGAGGATTTAATGAAATCTAATAAGGTATTCAGTGAAAACTTTCTGCTTCAGATATATCAGTAATATAATAGTCAGTATAATATCAACTGACTACACATTATTTATTTATCGTGGAGAAAAGCAGGCGGTATTCTTATCCCTAAAGAGAAGGATGCTGTGAATATAAAACAGTTTCTGCCCCTACACCTTCTTAATGTGGAGGGTAAGATTTTGTTTAGTGTAATAGCATGGAGACTTGCTGCTTATTTGAAAGCAAACAAATTAATTGATACATCAGTACAAAAGGCAGGTGTTTCTGATCTTGCAGGATGTTTGGAACATAGCAGCATGATCTGGCATCAGATTCAGCCAGCTAAGAAAGAGGGTAGAGATTTACATGTTGTTTTTCTAGATTTAGCTAATGCATTTGGCTCAGTGTCACATAAACTTTTGTAGAAAGCTTTTGAATTCTTCCAGGTGCCAGATAAGGTCATTAGGCTGGTTAAAACATAATTTAAGGATATTCAGTTTTGATTTAGTACAGGAAAATTTGTTACATTATGGCAGCGGTTAGAAATAGGCTTAATGGCTGGATGTATGATTTCACCATTAGCATTTACAATGGCAATGGAGATAGTAATCAGGGCCTCTAAGTGGCGGGGAGAGGTTGCTCAACAGTACTCTGCTCCACCCAATTAGGACTGATATGGATGACATTATGATGCTAATGACTACTGTGCCTTCACAGTTGCTTGAGAAGATAAATGGTATGATGTTTCTTCATTAGTGAGAATTTTCTTGCGTTCACATTTTGGCAAATCCAACACTAAACCAGTTTTACAAAACTTGGCAAGCAGTTTGCTAACTGTAGCATGGGAGATGGGTGGTCTCGTAGGGTGTCTTGCATTGAAATCTGCTGCAAAGACCTGGTTACTGTGTTTACCAGACATCAACACAATTTCTAACCTCTGTGACATGTCAATGGCTGTAAACAAAGAGAAACTTGTAAATAACTCATGAATAAATTTACGTTAAAACCAAGCACCCTGTTGTTTTTTCTTGTGAAATTCCCAATAAGTTTGATGTGTCACATGACCCTCTTCCCATTGAAAAAACAAAAGTTGGATCCAAAATGGCAGACTTCAAAATGGCCCCCATGGTCACCACCCATCTTGAAAAGTTTTTCCCCTCCCATATACTAATGTGCCACAAACAGGAAGTCAGTATCACCAACCATTCCCATTTTATTAAGGTGTATCCATATAAATGGCCCACCATGTATAGTGGAGTGCTAAACAATACAGAACAAGGTGTGAGAATAAAAGATGAACTGGTGAAGGCTGTTAATAGCATTGATAGATTATGCTTAGGGAAGTTGAAATTATGGTGTCTGCAGTTTGGTTTACTGCCTCTCATTAGGTGGCCATTGACAGTTTTTGATGTTTCAATCAAAGAAGTAGAGAATATGGAAAGGGTTATTAACAAGGCCATAAGGAAGTGGCTAGGGGTGCCACAGTGTTTAAGTAGCGTGGCATTGTATGGGAGAGGGGTATTGAAGCTACCACTCAAGTTTAGTTGAGGAATTTTAATGCACAAAGATGCAAAGTCGTGAGATGATTTTGTCAGGATGGAAGGATGCAGTGGTTAAAGCCGCTGTGTCAGTCAAAAACTGGAAGGAGGTGGAATCTAAAAGTGGCCATGCAGGTAGACAGGAGCTCATTAGAGCTAAGGGATATGATTGGCCAAGTAAAATGAGGAAGGGCAGGCTTTAGGTCAGTTGACTCATGGAAAGCTTTTAGTAAGGCCACATCACCAGAGAAAAGGCAAATGATGACTAGGTTTATTCATGAACAGGAGGAGCATGGAACTGGTGGCACTGAACATGCATTAAAGGTACCAGTGGGGCTAGGTACAGCCTTAGTCACCAGGGAGGCCAGTTTGGATTCACAGTTGTTGATGATAAAGGGTAAGGTAGGACTGGAAAGCTGGCTTGGAGGGGGGTCGGTCTGGGATGCCACACTTAACTGCTGACCCTTCTGGAGGTACTGTGGCTTTAATTCAGCAAAGCACAGGTGAGGGGACGTACCTGATGACCTTGTGAACAATTCAATTTTTTTTATTGTCATTGTAACATGTACGGTGCAGTTCGTGTTCAGTTCTGTACAATGCAAAAGAGCAGCAAATGTCAAAGAAGTAATAAAAGCACTATAAATAACTAAGGAATAATAACTTAAAATAAAAATCTTTTAAAAAAAAAAAGTACAAAGCTGAGGCAGAGAGAAAACAAGACACAGGGAAAGCTATCCTGATGATAACATTGCACAGGTCAGTAAAAAGTAAAAAGAGCTAGTGATGCAGTGTGTGTGTGGGGTACTCATGGGCTGGACCCAGTGGGTAACTTTAGGTGTTGGGTGTAGCTAGAGGCTAATCAGATCATTAACTGACACAGCACCCCTAGTGGTTAGGAGTAGGGTTTAAATGTTCAGTGGTAGGTTGTAAATGTGTTGATGCAGGTAGGAAGAGAGTGAACTGGGCAGAGTGAGAAAATCTAATTGACTGGAAAAGGATGTTTTCTGGATCTTACCCAGTGTACAATTTTATACAACAGTACAATTACTGTTCTCACTGTTACCATGCTTACTGTTTGGTGAAGTAAACCTAGGGTAAGTGGAGTGTGGCGATTGAAAACCTCATGTATTTAACTGAGAAGATGATGGGTGAGTAAAGTTTATTACAGTGAACAGAGCGATCACTTTACCACTTTACTGACCCAGAGGAAATCAGTCTCTAACACTCCTTAACTTTAATATACAACTAACCAGTCTCACAAGATTCATCATAAAGACACAGTGTGTGTATGTGTGTGTGTGTGTGTGTGTGTGTGTGTGTGTGTGAGAGAGAGAGAGAGAGAGAGAGAGAGAGAGAGAGAGAGAGAGAGAGAGAGAGAGAGTTAGGGAAGGAATGTGGGAGGGATGGGAGAGAGGTTCCTTCCAGAATTTACAGGAAACTTAATTTGAACATCATGTGCTGGTAATGTCATTCCAACTCCACCTCTCTCTCTCTCTCTCTCTCTCTCTCTCTCTCTGTCTCTCTCTCTCTCTGTGTGTTACACAGCTGTAAATGATCAGGGGTGGGGTCGGTATTTTCCAGCTGTTTCTCTGTGAATCTTTTGAATCGAGCGCACACTGCCTGTGAGTACCTAATGTTTTTATTGTTATTACTAATGTTGTTATGTTGTTATTGCTGTAGTTGTATCATTGTAAATGTAGTTGTGTTGTTATTGTTGTGGTTGTAAATGTAGTGGTTTTGTTGTTGTTGTTGTTGTATCGTTGTTAATGTAGTTGTGATGTTATTGTTGATGTTCTTATTTTGTTGTTGTAGTTGTATTATTGTAAATGTACTTGTGATGTTGTTATTGTTGATGTTATGTTGTTGTTGTAGATGTATTGTTGTAAATGTAGCTGTGATGTTGTTGTATCATTGTAAATGTAGTTGTGATGTTGTTATGTTGTTGTTGTTGTTGTTGTTGCAGTTGTAAATGTAGTTGTGATATTGCTGTGTTGTTGCTGTAGTTGTATCGTTGTAAATATAATTGTAATGTTATTGTTGTAGTTGTATCGATGTAAATGTTGTTGTGATGTTGTTATTGTTGTAATTGTATCATTATAAATGTAGTTGTGTTGTTATTGTTGATGTTGTTGTATCGTTGTAAATGTAGTTGTGATGTTATTGTTGATGTTGCAGTTGTATCATTGTAAAAGTAGTTGTGATGTTGTTATTGTTGTAGTTGTATCATTGTAAATGTAGCTGTGATATCGGTATTGTTGATGTTGTTATGTTGTTGTTGTATCATTGAAAATGTAGCTGTGATGTGTCTGAAGGTGTTGTATTGAGGATTGATCAATTTTGCTGGATTAGTTACAGTATTTTGGAATGATTTCATTTTTTTTAAAGTGAGCCCCAACAGTCTGCAAATTTTAAATGAACTTAACAAACAAAACTGCTGTATTAAAGCGTGTGTCTCTCTCTGTGTGTGTGTGTGTGTGTGTGTGTGTTTTCAGAGCAATGGCTGCAGCAAATCCAGTGATGGGTGAGTTATAATGTGTATCCTAAATGTGTCCTATAATAATATGTCTCCTAAAATAATGGATAAGGAGTGTGTGTATATATATATATATATATATATATATATATATATATATATATATAGTGTGTGTGTGTGTGTGTTTATTTGTGGTATAAGGTGTAGTTTAACAGTTAAATTGACTCCTAACAGTAGCGAGCTGTGTCCACTCTGTGTCTCTGGCCTCGGGACGTCTCTGAAGCACATTTACATCACTGGTTCTCCACAAAGAAGACGGGCGTCTCCGGTGCTCTGATTGGCTGATTTTACTGAAGGGCAGGGCCTTCCCTGTAAACAGACACCATGTCATAATGGCCCAGTGATCTCCTCCTCTTTGTTAATGTCTCAGTGTGTGTGCACTTCGCCAAGTCACTGAACTGAGGGAATAATGCTGTGTTTCTACAATGTAAGACTATTATTCAAATATTACAGTCTGACAGTTCAGAACTACATTCATGGAAAATAAAATCAAACAAATCACTATACACTTTGGTGTGTTAGCTATTATGTTATTTCCAAGCTAAAGTTAATATCAGTCTTTCCCCCAACTACAGCCACTGCCGTATATGGTGCAATTCTGCTCTCTCTCTTCCCCAATCGCAGTGGGTAAAACAATAAAACATAAGATCAAGCCTTAGTAGGGTATTTAAACATCAGTCTTGCAAGAAATCACATATCTAAACAGTATTTAAGTATCTCTGACAGTGTTGTAATTCTTTGTGTGCAAAACTGCATGTGGAACACAACACATTTCCATTTCGCGACAGATATTTCCCTCAGTGTAAAAGTTAGCTTACTGGTTAGCTTCCTTTTCTCTGAGGGGAAAATCTACCGCCATTGTAATCCTTATATGTAGAGTACGGATACTAACACAGGACAAACGTAATATCATTGTGAACCTCTCAAAACCACTGGATGTGGTAGCAACTGTCTCATTTGACTGTCACAAGCAGGGGAGGTGGCCTAAGTTAGGGGGCGCCAATAATCATAGCAGTAGTGGCACCTACTTAACCCTAAGAACCCTATGTATATAGCTATTTTGCTATTCCATTTTTTTTTCAGTGCCTATTTCAGTTACATTTAAACAGTAATTATGTGACATAGCAATATTCAATATGTTGTTTTATTTTCTAAAGACCCTTTGCAACTCAAATATATAATCACTTGAGGTTTTCATGCTGACCGATAAATCAAATTTTCTATAAATTGGTCATGTTTTGACCAAAATTTTACCTAGCGCCGGCTTTTTTATTTTTCATATTTCTCAATGTACAGCCTTGAAATCATACTCCCGCATCAGATATCTTGACACAGATTGTTAGTGTGAGGTGTCTGTTAGTTGAAAATATAAGCATTTTTGATGCTAATTTATTAGATGTCATATTACTGTGACAAAATAAATTTGTAGCATCAGACGGACTTATTTTTCTTGATATTCTAAGCTCTGGGATGTATGACTAATAAAGTTCTGACAGTCACAGCAGGCCCAGACTTTCAGGAATTTAGTTCAGGGCAAATATGGACAATATCTCAACAAATAAAAAACATTTTGGTACTTTGGCAGTTTTCTCAGATGCTGATAATATTCACAATTATTATTATTATTATAATATTTTATAAATATGATGAAATAATAATTGTTTATTTAGAATACACACAATAAATAATTATTTAAGCTTTTTAGTTTATATTTGTTGATCTAATGCAGTGTTATTTGATGTTAAACCTACAAAAACCTTGAAAAACCATAAATCAATAATAGGAATATATTTTTGCTGATGACTCATATTTTTCCTCCCAGAGACAGCGTGGGTTGACGTCATGTGAGTCAAAACAAAACTGAAAGTAAACACCGTCTTTCTTGTCCCTTTGCAGAGTCCTCATTTATTATTATAGTGAATATCATTAAAATCTTTCATGACAAGAACTTAACACACAGGTTTTGAAGGAGCGCCTTGATTTTTAGGTGGCCTTTCACACTGGAATACTCCCAGAGGCTTCACATTATCGCAATGAGAGCGCTATTTTTAGAAACGGTAGGATCTGCGCTTTCTAACGGTATATGGAGCTCACAGACGCATTCAGACATTCAAGACTTCTAAAAACATATTTTCTTTCAAACTCAAGCAAGTCTCGGACATTAATCTACACATATTTGACTCCTGAAAAATGTTGATTTGAGTGAGTAAAGTACTTCTATTTATTTACAGTTAGCTAAGATCTCCAATATTGTAATTAAAGTGGTCGGAAGTTCGGGTAATTACGCTAGCGTAGCCATGACCCTGAATGTGTCACTGAATGTGTCATATTAATGTGTCACTGTACGACGAGGGTGGAGTCATGCTAAATAGCTACATGTCTAATCCACCATAAAGGTATGGAGAGAGATTGGTCTCAATATACTTTACAAATGCGTAAATGTTAATCCACAAATAAGACACATCATGCTATATGCTCCGTGTAGCCTTCTATCTTGCTAAATTTTCCCTGTTTACGTTCTAACAACACGCATCCTTCTCTACTCATCCGTAAACACCAGTTAAACAAAGAAGAGGCCTTTATATGGAGACAGATTAGTCTCAAAATACTTTACAAATGCCTAAATGTTAATCCACATATAAAACACAAGTCACAAATATGTTTCACTATTCACAGATGAACACATCCCAATCTGTGACTCACGGTCTGCAATTTTTACAAACACAGTTACATTCATAAATACATGTGTTTGCTTTTCATAGATTTTCACAATTTTAAGCGAACATAAATACATTTGTTTAAATTTACATTGCAAATATTGGCAAATATTAAATGATTGGCCAAATAAAAGTGATGTGTGACTTGATCCACAAACGCAGATTCTACATTTTACAAATAAATTTTAAATTCAAGACTTCGACTTTACAAATATTTGCAATGTAAATTTTAACAAATGTATTTATATTCACATAAAATTGTGAAAATCTATGAAAACCAAAACATGTATTTATGAATGTAACTGTATTTGTACAAATTGCAGACTGTGAGACACAGATTGGGATGTGTTCATCTGTGAATAGTGGACCATATTTGTGACTTGTGTTTTATTTGTGGATTAACATTTAAGCATTTGTAAAGTATTTTGAGACTAATCTCTCTCCATATAAAGGCCTCTTCTTTGTTTAACTGGTGTTTACGGATGAGTGGAGAAGGATGAGTTGTTGGAACATAAACAAGGAAAATTTAGCAAGATAGCAGGCTACACAGAGCGTTTAGCATGATGTTAGCAATATGTACATAAGTGTGTTTGACATAAGCTTGATTGATCAATGAACTTGAGAGTGTATAAACTACTTCAGTGACTTTCTCTCAGGGTTGGTATTCCACACTTTTCTGTGTTCTGCTCCTTTCTGTCCTAGTCTGGTTTTCTTGCCTCTGTTCTCTTGGCTTCCTTGATTTGTTTACATTCTACTCATGCTTTGGTCATCTCACCCCCATCACGTATCGGAATCATTCCCAAGTTTTTTGTGTTCCCTAATGGTTAATTTTTCCTTTTCCATGTTCCTGTCTTTGTCTGCTACTCGAGGTTGTTTTGTATCTGATGGTTTTCTTTGGCACTTGTCCACTACATGGACCTGACCTCTTTTCCACCAGCCAAATCCGGTCCTGCTCCTGCTTTGTTTTTTGCTTCTGACTTTTGGAACACATTTCAAGGGTGGGGCCTTAGAAGAAGGCGTTCACCTTGAATCTCCATTGGTCACTGATTCTGGACTGATACAGATCTCTGAAACCTCCTCTGGGACCAAGCCACCCCCAAACTCCAGCTTTCCAGTATTTTCAAATATCATCCTCTGTGGGCCTCTTCAGCTGATCCAGAATGCAGCTGCGAGGCTTGTCTTCAATCTCCAAAGTTCCCCCACATCACTCCACTGCTGCACTCTCTTCACTGGCTTCCTGTAGCTGCCCACATCTAAGTGCTCATCATAACAGACTGTTTTTGCACTTACAGTGTACTTAAACAGCACTTACCTCCTTTATTTCTAGGTTTCAGCTCTGACTATAGTATAGTGTACTGCACTGACTATGTCTTTCTATGTATCAGCACTGGCCCTTGTTCTGGCCAGGTCTGAGGTCAGAGGGTGTTTGGACCCTAACCTATTTTTGTGCGAGTGATATACACTCTTTTTGAAAACTGAGTGCCTTTCTGAGTCGCTCTGAATAAGAGGCAGGGCAGAGGGAGGAGCTGCTCTGTGTAAATTTAGTTTTAGAAGAGGAATGTGTGTCATTTTAATCTTAAAATAGATATATATTTACTCCCACACACCGCTCCACCTTAAAAGATTCAGAAAGTAAACAAACCAGAGAGAATTGAAGTTCCCAACAATCGTAGTCTGCCTTAAAATAGCAGTTAGTGAATTAAGCTTAGCATGATTTTAACGATGTTTAATCCCCCCCCCCCTTTCTCTTTCTGTCTCTGTCCCTGTCTCTCTCTCTCTCTCTCTCTCTCTCTCTCTCTCTCTCTGTGTGTGTGTACAGCGTTTGGGGACAGCCCTGTGCAGGTGACGTGTCCCATCTGTCGACACACAGCTGTCACAATCGTGGAGTATTCAGCTGGACTCCTCACCTATCTTTTCTGTGGAGGACTGTTCTTCTTCGGGTAACACACACACACACACACACACACACGCACACACAGAGGTTGCCAGATATTTCCACATTTCCCGATCCCAATCCACAAAAATATTCTCCATAGTTCACTGCGTATACAAGCTCATGCTGGTCTCTGTCTCTCCTCCAATCATCCCCCTCCCTCCTCTCTCTCATTCCCTCCCACCCCTCTTCCCTCTTCTTCCCTCCCTCTTTCTCTCTCTCCCTCCCTCCCTCTCTCTCTGTCTCTCTCACTCTGCAGATGTTTTCTGGGCTGTTGTCTGATCCCGTTCTGTGTTGATCGTGTGAGAGATGTTAAACACAGCTGCTCTAACTGCAGAGCCTTTCTTGGGGTTTATAAACGCTTATAACACTCTTGCTCTTAGTTTATAAACATGAGCAGTGTTTACTCTAAATCTCCACCGTGTATTTCTGAAGGTTATATTCAAGTACAGTAACATCAACATATGCATGTGTTTATGGTTATCATTAGCCTTCGTTCATCTGAGTGTCCACTAGGGGGTGCACTGGTGTTAAGAGGAACAGATCTGAGGAGGGTTCGACTCTGTTGACGTGTACGTTCCAATCTTACGACCTGCAAGAATCTTGAGTGATCAAGTATATGGAGAGGTTCGTCCCCTAGTGGCCACACCTGTGTTTACACTTCGGTTCTTTACCAGCCCTGTACCCCACTCTGGGCTCATCACTCTGAATGCGGAGCTGTAGAACAGCGCAGGGTGGTGTTATACACCTTTATTAAACTCTCTGACCCTGTCTGAATCCGGTTCCAGTTCCAGAGAAAGAACGGTTCTGTGTTTTAATCTATTTTTGTGCTGAATCATGTGTGAACCCCACACTGTAATATTACATAATGTTACTTTATTAATCTCTGAATAAACATCTTTCTTAAAATCATCACTGTGTACGATTTTTGTTTTTATTAAATATATACAATAATCTTTTTAGATATGTAAACAAATCAACACAAATGCACGTCTTATATGTAAATTACCTCTGTTCTGATTGTCTCTCATTCAAAAAGTGCTCCATGTTGAAAACTGATATAGACAGAATGGGAGGAACTAAATTGATATAGACGGAATGGGTGGGTCTGTGTGGACATGAATGAATATATAATGTTGATGGTTATGACATCACTTCTTATCAGTGATATGAGCTCTTTAAAGTTAAAGGACAGCTGTAGCCACTTTATTAAACTTTAATCTCGTAATTACACACAGACTGTGTTTATAATGCACACCCTCACACAGTACACAGTGGGGAGGGGTAAAGGAGAGCAAAGGATGACCTACTGAGGAGTGAGTCATGGATGATATCAGAGGAAAATTAGAGTGGATAAACAAATTACAGGGAGGAGCAGGATCTGACAGACAGAAAAAAAAACCCAGGAGATTATACCTGCTCTCCAGAGAGAGAGAGAGAGAGAGAGAGAGAGGGGGAGGGTTATTTAGTGATGTAATTCATCATTAGTTGATGTAATTAATGTAACTGGATATTAAGGATAATTAAAATCAGCCGATGCTCTGGATAATGCAGGGACTTTCAGGAGAGACAGAGCTGAAAGACTGAGAAAGTTTATCAGGAGAAATGGGATAAATTAATCATGTGTTTAAAATCCTCCCGGAATAAACCAGAAAACACAGCTCTGGATTCACAGAGAATTCCTGAGAGATCAGAGGAGACATAAAGAGTTTAACATGAGTTTAAATGTCCTTTAAATATCTTCATCTTCATCGTCTTCACTTTCTTCATGACTTTCATCTTCACGTTGTGAGCTCATCCGTGTATTGGGTTCATGGTTGCCATGACGACAGCCAATAGGAGGAGCTTCTGCAGCCTGGAGAAGGGCTGGACGCTGGAGCTTGAACCTAGAGAGAAAGAGAGAGAGAGATAAGACTCTGGACACTTGCGCCTGTAGTGCTGTAGGTGGTCTTCCATTTTTAGCTAAGTTGTTGAAATGGTGGTGGCTACTTCTTTCACTTCAGGTGGAGTCTACCCAGAATCACAGGGCACAAGGCGGGAACACACGCTGGAGGGGGCGCCAGTCCTTCACAGGGTAACACACACTCACACATTTACTCACACACTCACACCTACGGACACTTTTGAGTCTCCATTCGACCTACCAACGTGTGTTTTTGGACTGTGGGAGGAAACCGGAGCACCCGGAGGTAACCCACGAACTGGTTTTGTTTCCTTGATCAGGTATAAAGACCATGATTAGCCATAGTCTGTGCTACTATGTCTTAAAGGAGGCAGAGACATCGCAAAGGAGGCAGAGACATGTCTCCTGTAAGACATGTGTTGCTACTTTAAAGGGAGCTTTAGGAAATGCCTGTGAGTGAAACTTCTGCTGAGATGCAGAGCACAGAAAGCTGATCTGAGGTGGGTGTGTTTACCTGAGGGTTTGGCCGTGGAGGCGGTCCCCACCGAGGCTCCTCCTCCTCCTCCTCCAACTGAGGCTGTGGAAATAGAGGCCATGTTAGCGGACCCTGCAGTGTTCGCTGTGGTGGCAGAGTTGGTGGTGATTCCTCCTGTGAGTCCAAGTTTGAGTTGGTCCAGTTCGGACTGGGGCTGACGACTGATCCAACCTTGGACCACTGAGGAATTCACGTAAGTGACCAGAGCAGGCAGATTATTCCCCAACAAGCCTACGACCTGAGGCACCGTCAAGGCCTAAAACAGGACAGAGACAAACACAATCTCAGACTCAAACACACACAGACAGCTGCAAGTTTTTTTTGGGGGGTGGGGTTGGGGTGGGAAGCAAGGTTACGAGATTTTTAATTCAAACACTCCACAAATAAACATATAATACTACAATATAATACTACACTCTGACCAACATTTCCACGCTCATGCCCTTCCTCTGGAGGATCTGTTCAGACTTCAGTGGAGAACGATAAACATCTCTTGTTTCTTTGGCAATGAAAATCTAGTATCTAGTATTGGTACCTTCGTCCACTGGTGCCCCGGACTGAAGCATAAGTAACTACATTGTTCTCGAGCTCACTGTTTAAAAAATGGGCCTTACAAATTCTACAAACAGCTCTAAAACTGAAGATCAGGTGAGTAATCACACAAAGACTCTGAGACTTACATTGACCACGCTGGTGTTCAGAGAGATGAAGGTGGGTAAGTCCATGCTGATGTTGGACATTGCGAGAGTTTGGACGTAAGCAAGGTCAGCTCCATCTAGAAATACAACAACAGGACTGGGTTAACATGTATGCTAATGGCTATGTCTGTGTTTGTGTACATCATGATAACATTTAAAGAGACACACCCCCTCTTCTCCACAGTGGAACACAGTTCTATTTCTTAATTAAGTGCCTGTGACCTGCTTTGGTCCAAACCCTGCAGTAGTGTTCTCCCCCTGTCTAAACAGCCAAGTTCAGTGCACCCGCTTTCAGCATTTGTTCTTTTAAATGACAATGAGTCGATACCTGACTCAGTTAATCTTTGCCGCCAAAGTTTGCAGCATGTAACAGCACATTGTTTTACTTTCAGTAGGAATTAATGGACACCATTCATTCCCAGTAAATCTGTCATCACGAGTCTTCAGAAAGAACAGCTTGTGTTTACAACCCATTTTTGAAAAATTAAAAAGGACCAAACAGAGAGGGGGCTGTGTCCCGACAGTGAAATCTAAGAGCGTGTGTTTACTCAGGTAGTTGGTGATGAGCTGGAAAGAAGAGGCAGACACCGTGGTGGTTTCTCGTTTCCTTCTGTTGACGTTATTGCTGCCGAAGGCCTGTTGAGCGATGAGGAATAAAGCCCGCTGGTGCTCCGGACTGCAGGTCGTCACATTCAGAGCATTCGCATTCCTGAAAAACACATAAAATCAGCAGAACTGCCACATAACTGTATTTTTAAGAGTTTAAATGTGTAAATATTGCACATTTCTCCTTTTTTGCTTTAATTATTATTATTAGAGTGGTTAGTCTTTTACATAAATGGGATAAATAAAGTTAGTTCTTATTCTGATTTTGAGAAATTACTGCTGTGTGGCTCTGGTGAAGGGACTAGGTTTGGTGTTTTTACTGTATGTCATTCCAGTGTCACAGAGCAGGAAAAGGTGGCTCAAGTCGGATTTTTATTGTTTTGCTGTTCATACTGTCTGTAAAATGTGACCTATATCTGACATCAGTCTGAACAGGTGATTCTCCTAAACTGACCCCCCACTCACGAAAGGGCGATGCTTCAAGCTCCGATCAGAAGGAAAGTTCTCTCGGTTACTTTTTGAAATGAGGGAGTTTTGCATAACCACAATTTTCTTTATTCCAAATGATTTCTACATAAAAAACACAGGTTAAATTGAAGATGTGAAAGAAGATGAAAACACAAACTCATTCCAAAAGACAGTGATCCACAGACCATGATCCACAGACAAAATTAAACTCATATATGACTAAGACTGACTAAGAAAGAAGCTCTTCTTGTGTATGTTTTCTATAAATCCCTAATACAAATTTCCACAAGTTTTATTATCTCATGAATGTCAGACAGGAGCCTGGATCAAGAATGTCATGTTTTTCAATTCCCAATTGTTTTACAAAAATGTAATTCTTTGAGTGGATGACGTCCACGTCCACGTCCTAAACAACTCAATGTAAGACTAAAATACTTTGGACTGGAATCCACAGATCATTCGCAGTGGCCGGAGTGACGTTAAAGTCACATGAAATCTGATCTGGTCGTTCAGTCACATTGCCCCAGATCAGACATGGGTCGGATCTCAATACCACATGTAAAAGATTTTTAAAAAGTTTGTGCTGTTCCATCCACAAAAATGACACACCTGAGTCACCATGAAGAATCATATCGGATATGTGCACTTTTACCTGCTGTGTGAATGCCGCTTTTGTTTCCCCTGAGAGTGTTTCCTTTGTAGCACCATTCTAGCAACTCCCTGTTTTTTGCCAAAACCAATCAAACACTTGTGATGGTTCACATGTTCATGTCAAACCAGTGGCCTACTGCTCATAAAGTAGTTGTTTTAAATGATAAGAAAGCAGTGGCGGCTCCTGAAATATACTCTAGGTGGCACTGTTTGTCAAATTGTTCCAATACAATTTATCACACACTGCAGTATGTCAACAGTCTGTGAAAATCAGTCATTTTTAATAGACATTAAAAACAAATAGCAGACTAACTGCAGATCTACTGTGCTCAGATATAAGCTACATTATACCTATTGTTACATTACAGACCAAACACAGATGTATCAGCAACAATCACTTATAATACATTATTAGATATTTCTAGGCTGTGGCGTATTGGATCATGCTGATCATCTCTCTCTCTCTCTCTCTCTCTCTCTCTCTCTCTCTCTCTCTCTCTTTATATTATATAAATTATTTATGTATAAATTACAATGTAATAGATAAAAAATTATAGCTAATTTTTCTCATTATATTTTAAGATATTGCCCATTATTTAACATTTGTCACATACTCATATCTCAAATATGTAGTTAATCATTACATAACAAAATGTTTCTTTTATAACAGGACAGCAGATAATTACTCTATTGAGCAGCCGCCCTGGACATTAACAGTGAAGAGTGTGATATCTGTGCCACCCACCCTTCTCTAGCATGGACTAAACCACCCTCTGTCACCACACTAAAAACTAATATTAAAATCAAATACAGCTAAGTAAGAGATATGTAGATATCAATAACATTAAAGACAAAATAAATGTCTGACTGTA
The DNA here is from genome assembly GCF_029633855.1 of Hoplias malabaricus. Classification (NCBI taxonomy): domain Eukaryota; kingdom Metazoa; phylum Chordata; class Actinopteri; order Characiformes; family Erythrinidae; genus Hoplias; species Hoplias malabaricus. Next base: position 56,167,707 of record NC_089801.1, on the reverse strand, counting down.
CAAACCGGATGTAAAGTTGGGACACTAAACAAATTTTGAATAAAAACTGAATGCAATGATATGGAGATGGCAAATGTCAATATTTTATTCGTAATAGAACATAGATGACAGATCAAAAGTTTAATCTGAGTAAATGTAACATTTTAAAGGAAAAATATGTTGATTCAAAATTTCACAGTGTCAACAAATCCCAAAAAAGTTGGGACAAGTACCAATAAGTGGCTGGAAAAAGGAAATTGAGCATATAACAAACAGCTGGAAGACCAATTAACACTAATTAGGTCAATTGACAACATGATTGGGTATAAAAAGAGCTTCTCAGAGTGTCAGTGTCTCTCTTAAGCCAAGATGGTAAGAGGATCACCAATTCCACCATTGTTGCACAGAAAGATAGTGCAGCAATACCAGAATGGTGTTACCCAGCGTAAAATAGCAAAGACTTTTAAGTTATCATCATCAACATCATCAAAAGATTCAGAGAATCTGGAACAATTGCTGTGCATAAGGGTCAAGGCTGTAAAACTCTACTGGATGCTCATGATCTCCGGGCCCTTAAACGTCACTGCACTTCAAACAGGAATGCCACTCTCAAGGAAATAACTGAATGGGCTCAGGAATACTTCCAGAAAGCATTGTCAGTGAACACAATCCACCGTGCCCTCTGCCGTTGCCAGCTGAAACTCTACAGTTCAAAGAGGAAGCCATTTCTAAGCAAGCTCCACAAGCTCGGACGTTTGCACTGGGCCAGGGGTCTTTTAAAATGGAGTGTGGCAAAATGGAGACTGTTCTGTGGTCAGATTAGTCACGATTTGAAGTTCTTTATGGAACTCTGGGACGCCATGTCATCCAGACCAGAGAGGACAAGGATAACCCAAGTTGTTATCAACGCTCCGTTCAGAAGCCTGCATCACTGATGCTATGGGGTTGCATGAGTGCTTGTGGCATGGGCAGCTTGCATGTCTGGAAAGGCACCATTAATGCAGAGAACTATGTTCAGGTTCTAGAACAACATATGCTCCCATCTAGATGTCATCTCTTTCAGGGAAGACCCTGCATTTTTCAACAAGATAATGCCAGAAGCCTGTATTAGACATGAATGGGAGAGCATTCCTATTTCTAAACTTGAGAAACTGGTCTCCTCTGTCCCCAGACGTCTGAGTGTTGTAAGAAGGGGGGATGCCACACAGTGGTAAAAAATGGCCTTGTCCCAACTTTTTTGGGATTTGTTGACACCAAGAAATTTTGAAACAACACATTTTTCCCTTAAAATGATACATTCTCTCAGTTTAAACTTTTGATCTGTGATTTGTGTTCTATTCTGAATAAAATATTAGATGTTGGCACCTCCACATCATTGCATTCAGTTTTTATTCACAATTTGTTTAGTGTCCCAACCTTTTTGGAATCTGGTTTGTATAAATTAACCCCAGTGTTGTTACTCACTGAAGGCTGGTGTAGTTGATGTTGCTGATGATGTTCAGGTTCAGTTCACAGAGGTTTGGTCCTTTAATGGCATTTAACTCCACGCTGCCCAGGGAGTTCCCACTGACACTCAGATACCTACTGATCAATGCGTTTATCTGAGGACAAACAAACAAACAAATGTGTCTTTTTTGCTGTCATCTACAAAAAAACAAAAACAGTACATCAGCCTGGTACAGTGAAAGTCATGGGTAATATCCTAAAGCCAGTAAAAGTCCCGTTACACTGGGTAATATCCGGACCTCAGTCAAAGTCCTGTTACTTCGGGTAACATCCGGAACTCAGTCAAAGTCCTGTTACTTCGGGTAATATCCGGAACTCAGTCAAAGTCCTGTTACTTCGGGTAATATCTGGACCTCAGTCAAAGTCCCGTTACTCCAGGTAATATCCAGACCTCAGAAAAGTCCTGTTACTCCGGGTAATATCCAGACCTCAGAAAAGTCCTGTTACTCCGGGTAATATCCGGACCTCAGTCAAAGTCCTGATACTTCGGGTAATATCTGGACCTCAGTCAAAGTCCTGTTACTCCAGGTAATATCCAGACCTCAGAAAAGTCCTGTTACTCCGGGTAATATCCAGACCTCAGAAAAGTCCTGTTACTCCGGGTAATATCCGGACCTAAGTCAAAGTCCTGATACTTCGGGTAATATCTGGACCTCAGTCAAAGTCCCGTTACTCCAGGTAATATCCAGACCTCAGAAAAGTCCTGTTACTCCGGGTAATATCCAGACCTCAGAAAAGTCCTGTTACTCCGGGTAATATCCAGACCTCAGAAAAGTCCTGTTACTCCGGGTAATATCCGGACCTCAGAAAAGTCCTGTTACTCCGGGTAATATCCGGACCTCAGTCAAAGTCCTGATACTTCGGGTAATATCTGGACCTCAGTCAAAGTCCCGTTACTCCAGGTAATATCCAGACCTCAGAAAAGTCCTGTTACTCCGGGTAATATCCAGACCTCAGAAAAGTCCTGTTACTCCGGGTAATATCCAGACCTCAGAAAAGTCCTGTTACTCCGGGTAATATCCGGACCTCAGAAAAGTCCTGTTACTCCGGGTAATATCCGGACCTCAGTCAAAGTCCTGATACTTCGGGTAATATCTGGACCTCAGTCAAAGTCCCGTTACTCCAGGTAATATCCAGACCTCAGAAAAGTCCTGTTACTCCGGGTAATATCCAGACCTCAGAAAAGTCCTGTTACTCCGGGTAATATCCAGACCTCAGTCAAAGTCCTGATACTTTGGGTAATATCTGGACCTCAGTCAAAGTCCCGTTACTCCAGGTAATATCCAGACCTCAGAAAAGTCCTGTTACTTCGGGTAATATCCGGACCTCAGTCAAAGTCCCGATACTCCGGGTAATATCCAGACCTCAGAAAAGTCCTGTTACTGCAGGTAATATCAAGACCTCAATAAAAGTCCCGTTACTCCGGGTAATATCCAGACCTCAGAAAAGTCCCGTTACTCCAGGTAAAATCTGGACCTCAGTAAAAGTCTCAGCCCCACACTCTGAGCCCTTCAGTCTGACCGGGCTGTGGTCATTGGAACTCGCTCATACATAAGTACATTTACTCTGAATTTTACTTTTAACAGAGTAATAATACTTTTACTCAAGGATGGATTTAAACACTGTCACTGTGAATTAAACCCTAATAAAGTGTATAAAGGAATTGAGACCTGATCTGAGTTCCAATTTCCATTGGAAGGCTTGAAGAGTGCTGCCAGGGTGTCCACCTTGGTGATGTTCCAGGAGCTGATTTGGGCTACAGTGGCAGCGCAGGCGGCGGGGCCTAGAGCTTGCAGAACAATGTCGTTGATGGAGTTTGGGTACGCCTGGGACACAGAAACACTTGTGAACACATGAAATTTCAAACAAGGACTTTATTTCATTAAATAAATCTTTGCAAGGAATTACACCACACACCTATATAGATTTGGAAGCATTGCTAGCCATTAGCTGGTTGTTACATTATTGCAAAGTGTTGCTGAACAATATTTTCAGACATTTATTCAATATTCTTAAGTTTTATTCAATATTCTCAAATTTCATTCGCAGACTTTCATCATATTTTCTTAAGCTTTATTCAATATTCTCAAGTTTCATTCAATATTTCCAGAGTTTCATTTAATATTCTTAAGTTGCATCTAATTTTTCAGTTTCATTCAGTATTCTCAAGTTTCATTTAATATTTTCATGTTTCATTCAATATTCTCAAATTGTATTCAATATTCTGAGTTTCATTCAATATTTTAAAGTTCATTAAATTTTCTTAGGTTTCTTTCGATATTTTCAAGTTTATTTCAATATTCTCAGACATTCATTCAATATTCTCAAATTTCATTTAATATTTTTAAGTTTCTATCTCCTCAGTGTGCATTATATAAATAATTTCCTAAATGGAATGTCATATATGTAATGGTTAAATAGAGACTGGTTTCTGCACTCACCTAGTGGGCTGTATGTCATAAATAATGTTTAGTGAGCTATAAAGTTCACATTACCCTGTCTAATTAAGGACTACAAATGTTGATAAAAAAAGAGTTCAGACTTCACAGTTATTATCAGAGTTTTGTGTTTGAGCAATGAATAGGTCCCCAATATTGCAGCTTCTCTACACAGTGATGTCAGTTCCAAACTGTTACCTGGGTGTATTTGTCCAGGATGACATTCTGATAGTCGCTGCCCATTGCTTTATCTGCTATCGCGGCCAGATTGTCTCTTAGCACCTGGGCACTCAAACACGCGTTAAACTGTATCGCATCATAACCGAATGGGAAAGAGTCATCATTGGCCTGAACCTGAGTGATCAACCCCACCGTACACCCTGAAAAACAACAGAGAAACACAGAGAGAGATCAAATTAATGCAAATACGACAGCCAGAGAGCTCTGATACACACCTGACACTGACAAACAACTGGAAATTGGCTGAAAGGGAAAGCCAATTGTGGGGAAATGCAGGGAAATGAGCAGTGAGAGAGAAAGCCTAGCAAACTACACTAAGACACTTTAACCAGTTTCCAGCCCAAACCGACTGGAGAGTGGCACATAGAGAGGATAGACTTAGAAGCCTTTCGAAGCTCCATTACTTCACAGGACACAGTTCCACAGACTGTGGCTTGGGGCTTTTACACCCTTCTGGTGGACTCTCAGCATTGAGCATAGTGAGTTTAGGCTTAGGCTCATGTGCAGCTGCTCCAGGGCATACCATTTCAGCTTGTTCCTTGTACAGATTGTACACAGCATCCAGCATGCGTGTGTTACAGTATAATGTTGCATTTTGTGTTTTCCCAACAGCTCCATTAGAGATTAATGTCCAGAAGGATGTGGACACACCCACTTCAGCAGCAACCTGCAGTTTCCACAGTGCTTTAATATTTAATCTGTCTTTAAGTGTTTATTCTCCTGACCCTGCTGCCTTTAGCCTTTAGACTTTAATGTTGTACATGAGCCTGCAGAACTGGGCCAGGACTCAGATGGGAGACCTCCTCTTCCTCTTCCTCGAAAAGCCTGTGTGGTGCTGGAGTTGGGTCCAGCAGGGGGCACCATCCCTTTTGTGTGCTGCAGCACGCCTGGTCTTCAACCAACGAAAAAGAGCACATGTCACGCCCCTATTAGTTGAGCTGCATTGGCTACCCTTAGCTGCTCGCATCAAATTTAAATCACTAATGATGGCCTTCAGAGTATTCACTGGTTCTGCTCCCATCTACCTCAATAGACTCTTAAAACCATACGTTAGCGCCCACCCTCTCCGTTCCTCAAAGGAGCGCCAACTAACACGACCAACCCCCCGTACAGGTCAATTGAGGCTATTCTCATCTCTGGTACCACGCTGGTGGAACGAGCTTCCAAGCACCATCAGAGCAACATCTCTGCATTCAAGAAATCATTGAAAACCCAGCTCTTCCGAGAGTATCTTTTGCACTGAAAGTCTTTCTTTAATGCACTTATTTACTTCCTGGCATATTGCACTCAATGTAAAGTATTTTGTATAAATTGTGCTGTAGTTCGAATGTTAGATCCTCTTTTGTAAGTCGCTTTGGATAAAAGCGTCTGCCAAATGCATAAATGTAAATGTAAATGTAATGTGTGTGTGGATCCCAATGCCTGGGTGCAGTGAGGGAGACACTGTACTAAATAAACAGCACTGCCCTATAGAAGATGAGACGTAACACTGAGGTCCTGAGGGCAGTAAATAACACTGAAGCAGTGTGAAGACTAGCAGGGTGAGTTTCACCTCACTCTCCAGGGTGTGATGAGGTATTAGTCCCCTCCTCCTTTAACAACGGACAGATTAGTCCCCTCCTCCTTTAACTACAGACAGATTAGTCCACTTCTCCTTTAACAATGGACAGATTAGTCCCCTCCTCCTTTAACTACAGACAGATTAGTCCCCTCCTCCTTTAACAATGAACAGATTAGTCCCCTCCTCCTTTAACTACAGACAGATTAGTCCACTTCTCCTTTAACAATGGACAGATTAGTCCCCTCCTCCTTTAACTACAGACAGATTAGTCCCCTCCTCCTTTAACAATGGACAGATTAGTCCCCTCCTCCTTTAACTACAGACAGATTAGTCCACTTCTCCTTTAACAATGGACAGATTAGTCCCCTCCTCCTTTAACTACAGACAGATTAGTCCCCTCCTCCTTTAACAATGGACAGATTATTCCCCTCCTCCTTTAACAATGGACAGATTAGTCCCCTCCTCTTTTAACTCCGGACAGATTAGTCCCCTCCTCCTTTAACAATGGACAGATTAGTCCCATCCTCCTTTAACCACAGACAGATTAGTCTCCTCCTCCTTTAACCATGGACAGATTAGTCTCCTCCTCCTTTAACTATGGACAGATTAGTCCTCTCCTCCTTTAACAATGGACAGATTAGTCCCATCCTCCTTTAACCACAGACAGATTAGTCTCCTCCTCCTTTAACCATGGACAGATTAGTCTCCTCCTCCTTTAACTATGGACAGATTAGTCCTCTCCTCCTTTAACAATGGACAGATTAGTCCCCTCCTCCTTTAACAATGGACAGATTAGTCCCATCCTCCTTTAACCACAGACAGATTAGTCTCCTTCTCCTTTAACCATGGACAGATTAGTCCCCTCCTACTTTAACTATGGACAGATTAGTCCTCTCCTCCTTTAACAATGGACAGATTAGTCCCATCCTCCTTTAACCACAGACAGATTAGTCTCCTCCTTCTTTAACCATGGACAGATTAGTCCCCTCCTCCTTTAACCATGGACAGATTAGTCCCATCCTCCTTTAACCACAGACAGATTAGTCCCCTCCTCCTTTAACCATGGACAGATTAGTCCTCTCCTCCTTTAACCATGGACAGATTAGTCTCCTCCTCTTTTAACTACAGACAGATTAGTCCCCTCCTCCTTTAACCACAGACAGATTAGTCCCCTCCTCCTTTAACAATGGACAGATTAGTCCCCTCCTCCTTTAACAATGGACAGATTAGTCTCCTCCTCCTTTAACTACGGACAGATTAGTCCCATCCTCCTTTAACCACAGACAGATTAGTCTCCTCCTCCTTTAACCATGGGCAGATTAGTCTCCTCCTCTTTTAACTACAGACAGATTAGTCCCCTCCTCCTTTAACCACAGACAGATTAGTCCCCTCCTCCTTTAACAATGGACAGATTAGTCCCCTCCTCCTTTAACAATGGACAGATTAGTCTCCTCCTCCTTTAACAATGGACAGATTAGTCTCCTCCTCCTTTAACTATGGACAGATTAGTCCTCTCCTCCTTTAACCACGGACAAGGAGGAGGGGACTAATCTGTTTGTAGTTAAAGGAGGAGGGGACTAATCTGTCCATGGGTAAAGGAGGAGGGGACTAATTTGTCTGTGGGTAAAGGAGGAGGGGACTAATTTGTCTGTGGGTAAAGGAGGAGGGGACTAATCTGTTCGAGGGTAAAGGAGGAGGGGTCTAATTTGTCCATGGGTAAAGAAGAAAGGGAATAGGGTTGTAAATCAAACATCAAACTGTGTAGTACACAGCATAGTTTCGTCATCTGTCAAGTGCCCTTTTTTCAAACAGTAGGGTGCCTCGTGTGGAACACAGCAAAGTCTAAATGCAGCGTCAGAAAATATTTAAAAATTCGATCCATGTTCATCTGACTGTGGATGAGCTACAGTCATCATGGTCTGCTTGGATGCGATGTGTTGTTACATTCGTGGGGGGTAATGTCAGGATACGGAGTAAGTGTAGGGTTCATGTCTAGGACCTAGGCATTGTTTACAGCACAGAGGTATTAACAGGTCTTTAATGTAAGCGCTGCTGTGAACAGAGATGTTTAAGACAATCACACTCTTCTAATGTTGTGTGGAGAGTGTGAGTCTAGCCCCTGTTTGCGGCTATAAGAATGTGAATAAGAAGCTCACAGAGGTGAGAAGTTGTAGGTGTTGTATTTTTAAAACGTTGTTCGAACCACACCCTTGGTCTCCAGAATGATGTGATTTAGTTGACAGGTTTGAGTTGTGTTTATGGATGTTGGTGTGTTCATCACTGGAGTTTAACTCTTCCTCTGAAAGGTAGGTGGCGCTGTGTTGTAAACCCTGAGCTGTGGTGGGAATTGGGCCTCACCTGTCTCTCTTCTGCTTCGGGTCCGAACCTTGTTGGGGTTTTTGGACGACTGTCCGGCTTGACGCATAATGTTGTAGATGACGCTTCGAGAGAAACCAAATCTTCTGAGGCGTGGAATAAACCTCCTCAGGAACAGGATCTTATCATTCTGTTAAAGTACACACACACACACACACACACACACACACACACACACACACACACACACACACACACACACACACACACAGTGTTAATTACACATGTTAAACACATCATCAACAACTGCAGGAATAGGACTAGAATAGAAGGAATAGAAGGAGGGGACTAATCAGTCCATAGTTAAAGGAGGAGGTGACTAATCTGTCTGTAGTTATGGGAGGAGGGAACTAATCTGTCCATAATTAAAGGAGGAGGGGACTAATCTGTCTGTAGTTAAAGGAGGAGGGGACTAATCTGTCTGTAGTTAAAGGAGGAGGGGACTAATCTGTCTGTGGTTAAAGGAAGAGGGGAGTAATCTGTCCGTAGTTAAAAGAGGAGGGGACTAATCTGTCTGTAGGTAAAGGAGGAGGGGACTAATCTGTCCATAGTTAAAGGAGGAGGGGACTAATCTGTCTGTAGTTAAAGGAGGAGGGGACTAATCTGTCCGTAGTTAAAGGAGGAGGGGACTAATCTGTCTGTAGTTAAAGGAAGAGGGGAGTAATCTGTCCGTAGTTAAAGGAGGAGGGGACTAATCTGTCCGTAGTTAAAGGAGGAGGGGACTAATCTGTCTGCAGGTAAAGGAGGAGGGGACTAATCTGTCCATAGTTAAAGGAGGAGGGGACTAATCTGTCTGCAGGTAAAGGAGGAGGGGACTAATCTGTCCGTAGTTAAAGGAGGAGGGGACTAATCTGTCCATAGTTAAAGGAGGAGGGGACTAATCTGTCCGTAGTTAAAGGAGGAGGGGACTAATCTGTCCGTGGGTAAAGACAGGTGAGGGTGAGTGTCCAGAGTGGAGGACTAACCTTGCTGAACTGGGACCAGAAGCTGGAGGACAGGAAGACAGGCAGAAAGCCCAGGTTGGTCAGAGTGGTGTCGTTCCAGTTGGACGGAGATCTAAGGCACACACAAACACATATTACAGATATGGAACAGTGGAACAGTGTTCTCTGGAGTGATGGAGTTCTTCTCATTTCCTCTGGGACCTGCAGCAATCCAGAACTAATCCAACATCCGCAGACAGATGGATCTATGCCACACGAGAGAACACAGCTCACACGGTTGTTAATCATCTCCTCACAGCAGTTTGTGTATGGAGTTTGTGTGTGCGTATGGGGTGTGTGTGTATGGTGTGTGTGTGTGTGTGTGTGTATGTGCATAGGGTGTGTGTGTGTATGGGGTGTGTGTGTGTGTACCCGTATGTTGTGTTCTTGGTCAGCAGGGCGGTCTCCACCGCGCTGCTCTGGTCATTGGACAGACCCTGACACAGCTCCAGTTTCTCCAGGACGTAGACGTCTGAGTTCAGGATGTAGGAGCTGTTCAGGAGACACACCAGACTTCCCAACACCTCCAATTGAGGACGGCTCACATTCAGCCCAGAGACACCCTGCAGGACACACACACACACACACACAGAGAGAGAGAGAGAGAGAGAGAGAGAGAGAGAGAGAGAGAGAGAGAGAGAGAGAGAGAGAGAGAGACAGAGAGACCGGGAGACACCGAGAGACACACAGACAGAGAGAGAGAGGGAGAGAGAGACCGAGAGACACACAGAGAGACAAACAGAGAGACACAGGGGGTTAGAGACACACAGAGAGAGAGAAACAAAAAGACACAGAGTGAGAGAGGGACACAGTGAGAAATTTCACACGTCACACATGGTATTTCTCACACTGAGAAATGAGAAACTTTGCTGCACAGAGATTAATCCTACAAACAAGTCGAAGGCAGATTACTCCGAGCCCCTACTGAACCCCCCACCCCTCGGCCACTGACAGAATGCCCTTTGTAAAAACCAATCCAAAGACACAGGGGGCGGTTTAAAGCAGGAGAGCACTGACCAGACACTGGAGGGCTCCGCTGAGCAAGACTTGCTTCCTGAAGGAGAGAGTGTTGGACAACACGCTGAGGTCGGCCCCCCCCAGAGCGGAGAAGTACGCCCGGCACAGGGAGGGCTCCACCTGAGAGTAACTGAGCACACAGAGAAAGGAGGGTGAGCTTCAGCGGCTCAGGACAGGGCTTTGAACATGGAGTGTGTGTGTGTGTGTGTGTGTATAAACACTAAAAGAAAACATACTCAAAGTAGAGGAGCAGCTCCGCAGGGTACAGTGCAAAATTATTCACCTTCGCAACATTGACGTAGGTGTTCATACAGGTCAGCTGTGGAATACACACTCATTATACACTCCATATCACACACACACACACACATTGTACACTCCATATCACACACAAACGCACTACACACACACAAACACGCACACATACACTACACACTCATTATATACTCCATATCACACACACACGCACTACACATATAATATACACTCCATATCACACACACACACACACACACACACACACACACACACACACACACATAATATACACTCCATATCACACACACACACATAATACACACTCATTATACACCCCATATCACACACACACTACACACATAATGCACAATCAGTTTTACACTCCATATAACACACACACACACACACACACCACAAATTATGGTAATAAGGAGGTGTGGCTGAATGGTCATATAAGGAGTTGTGGGTTGCTGCTCACCTGCGACTCCTGCAGGGGAACCCTGGTACTGCCGCGAGGTTGGCAGGCATGAATTAAACTCATCACCTTGTCCGAGTCAAAAGACTTCACTCGAGTACAGGTGAAACCCTGCAGAACCTGGATCGAGATGCTGTACACACACACACACACACACACACACACACACACACACACACACACACAAAATAAATACATTACCCTGAAGACACAGAAACAGTTCTGGAGAGTATTTTATGTTTTAGCTGGATATACTCACCTGTCTACATTTACTGCATTAGCCACTGTGTCAAAGAACAGAATCACCTGGACACACACACACACACAGTCTTACACGGATTAAGTGAAGCTTACTCATGATTAAAGTCACTCATTTTTGGTCACTGCTGTTGAGGACATGCCCCTCACTCCATCACAGTGTGAAACCGCTGACTCAGTGTCTGCTTAATTTAGACCTTCACTCACGTAACTCACAGCAGCAGAGAACTTTATCAAGTTTAAACACCTGCAGAGTGTTTTGTTTTACAGTTTAAACAGCTGGAGTTTACACACCAGCGGACTGTTTATTTACAGTTTTACACAGCTGGAGTTTACACACCTGCAGAGTGATTATTTACAGTTTTAAACAGCTGGAGTTTACACACCTGCAGAATGTTTATTTACAGTTTAAACAGCTGGAGTTTACAAACCTGCAGAGTGTTTATTTGCAGTTTAAACATCTGGAGTTTACACACCTGCAGTGTGTGTTTATTTACAGTTTTAAACAGCTGGAGTTTACACACCTGCAGAATGTTTATTTACAGCTTAAACAGCTGGAGTTTACAAACTTGCAGAGTGTTTATTTACAGTTTAAACAGCTGGAGTTTACACACGTAGAGTGCTTATTTACAGTTTTAAACAGCTGGAGTTTACAAACCTGCAGAATGTTTATTTACAGTTTAAACAGCTGGAGTTTACAAACCTGCAGAGTGTTTATTTGCAGTTTAAACATCTGGAGTTTACACACCTGCAGTGTGTGTTTATTTACAGTTTAAACAGCTGGAGTTTACACACCTGCAGAATGTTTATTTACAGCTTAAACAGCTGGAGTTTACAAACTTGCAGAGTGTTTATTTACAGTTTAAACAGCTGGAGTTTACACACATGTAGAGTGTTTATTTACAGTTTAAACATCTGGAGTTTACACACCTGCAGTGTGTGTTTATTTACAGTTTTAAACAGCTGGAGTTTACAAACCTGCAGAGTGTTTATTTACAGTTTAAACATCTGGAGTTTACACACCTGCAGTGTGTGTTTATTTACAGTTTTAAACAGCTGGAGTTTACACACCTGCAGAATGTTTATTTACAGTTTAAACAGCTGGAGTTTACAAACCTGCAGAGTGTTTATTTACAGCTGAATGCATCTATGTAGATGTGAGGAGGTAGTCTTCAGTTTAAATAAAACATTACAAATAACACATACACACACACACACCAGAGATACAGGTGTTTCTCAGGACACCTCTTGCTTCCCTAACAGTATAATTCCACTCCCTCACACTCACCACTCTGTATTAGAAAGTATTTTCCCCCAGAATATTTAGGAAAGGTATTTATGTATTATTATTATTTTATTTTGGTGTAAAACAGAGTGGAGAGAAACACACCTGTTGGTATTGCCACTGTTTCTGATTGAGTAGCGTGGCTGACGCTGGAGATAGAGTCAGCAGGGCATTCCTCGGAATCTGAGGTGCCATGGAGTTCGGAATATTGTTCACAATCCCGTCAGAGGAGGAGTTGAATTTTATGATCTACAGCAGAGACAGAGACATCAGGGTTTGAATTTGTACTCAAACGCCACCAACAACAACACGACCCCAGCACCTCAGTGGACCCCGTCACACAGAGGAACACAACACTGGGCAATGTGTGTGTGTGTGTATGTGAGTGTATTTGTACCTGGTTGACGATGCTCTGCTGGATAACACTGGGTGCCGTAACGATGGTGTTGACGAAGCTCTGTGATTGGACGGTCTCCTTAAGCAATTTCGGGTCGGCTGCAGAGAAGATGGAGGAGGGCACTCCACTCGCTACGGTCCCTAACATCAAGAAGGATTCTGGAGTGTTGAACTACACCACACCACACACCACCACCAGGGAGAGAGAGAGAGAGAGAGGGAGAGAGAGAGAGAGAGAGAGAGAGAGAGAGAGAGAGAGAGAGAGAGACTAATTGAAAATAATTTAGATTCTGATGATTGTGAGGATCCTGATGTTACTGATGAAGCTGTTGCTGATGCTGATGATGTTTAGGATGCTGATACCTTTATCTTTCCTGAGTTGATCAGGGCCTGTACAATGGTCATGGCCTGGGCCTGGCTCCAGCCCATCACCGTACTGAGGACCCCCAGGGAGCTGTAGATGATGGATGGGTCAGCAGAGGAGATCTGACCCGTG